>NW_007727902.1:219909-229453 GCF_000696425.1 Galeopterus variegatus
TGAGCTATTTACTTTTAGACCTCAGATGAGAGCTCAAGGTTTCATACTCCAGGGTTTTTTTTCAGTCTATCATACTGCATTGTTAGTTCAAGAGCACAGTGAGCAAGGTTTTCTTTTGGGGGTGATGAAAATGCTTCGAATCTGTATGTGGTAGTTGCACAATGTAAATGTACTAAATGCCCCTGAATTATACACTTGAAAATGATTAAATTTATATTATATGAATTTTACCTAAATAAAAAAAAATTTTTAAGAATAAGTGAGAATTAATTATGTCAGAGCCCATTATTAATTGTAGAAGAATAAGTCCACTTGAACATCGTTAATCCTAAGGCCAATATTATTAATTTAGTCCCCCAATACCACGGTGGTCTGCTGTACAACACTGGGTAAATAAGGCTGTGTGTGTTGGCTTTCATCTCTTCAGTTTTAAGACTAGCACTGTTGTTTCCACGGTACTGTAATGTCAGGGAATTATATTTAAGCCATCCTTAACTCCTCCAGCCCACATTGATCTTTCCCTTCTCTGAAACTGCAGCACTTATAGCCTGAACTGGATGATTTAGAACTTAATTATGTTCTAACTTGTGCTGTTCTTTAATTGTTTGATGTAGGATAATCTTGTCTTGCAATAAGACTGTAAGAACTTTGAAGTTAGAGACTCTGCCTTAAATTCATTTATGAATGCATTCATGAACTTATTCATGAATGCATCTAATAAATGCTTTTATCACCTGTTATATTCCATGTGCTGGGGACACAAAGATAGAGCTGGACACATCGTCTGATGACAAGGAGTTCAGTGTCTGTATAATTGCCTCCGTGCCTGGTGTGGCACAGGGCGCACGGTATTCTAGCATCTAGTCCTGCCTGCACTTGAGAGACTTCATCTCACTCCAGATTCCCTTTTCTTGGATTCCCTATTTTAGGTCTCAATGAGAATGTCATTTGCCCTTCTCAATTGCTTTTCCATGGTCCTCCCCACTGATGCTCCCTGGTGCATCTCTTGTCTGGGCTCTACAGGAGCTTTCAACCAGATCTCCCTGTTTACTCACTGCTAACTCCCTCCCTTGGTTGCAGCCAGAAAGATCTTTCTGAAACTCAGATCCGAATCTATCACTTCCTTATTTTAAAACTTCCCACTAGCCTCTCAGTGCCTTAGGAGAGATGAAGCCCAATCCCCCCCTCAGGCTTGTTAAGCTCTTTCATGTGCACCCTCATGATTTCTCCAGCTCCATCTTTCCCCATTTCTTTCATCCTCCATCGTCCAAGCTCCAGCCACCCCACACTTTTGCAGTCGTTCATACTATGCCCACTCTCTCTTGCCTCTGATCTTTTGCACATGTTCTTTCTTCTTGCAGCTCTCTTCTCTCTGTCCTTCCCTTTTCCCTCCTTCCCTTCACCAGCTGACTACAGCTCATCCTCTAAGCTTTAGCTTGGGTTGAAAGCACTGCTTGCTTGCTGGCCTCCATCAGGAGCTCTGAAGCCCTTCTGCAACCTCTGTCCTTCTTGAACAGCACTTACAGCCTGAACTGGATGATTGGGAACTTAGGTTTCCCATCCTGCTTTCCGTGTTATGTCCTCATCACACTGTATTAGAATGCTCTGTTCTCCTGTTGTATCTCCTTTCATCTTCTATCTTAATTGTTCCATGGGGGCAGGGACTAACTCAGCTTGTTTACAACTGTCATCAGAGAGCCTGGCATATAGTAGATGCCCAGTGCATATCTGTTCAAGTAGTTGAATTGGATTACATTGAAGTTATGATTGCACTGAAAAAAAAATACCACTTGGACGCCTACTCGTCCCTCAAAAATAGGAACTGTCTCCTCCCCAGATGAACGAATTGAAGAGACAAGCTCCTTGAATTTCTTGACTTGCATCTGAAAAGACTCCCTCTAGTAAGTCAGAGACACTTGGCCCTAAATGTAACATCCTGAAGCAAACTTGGAGGTCCAGAGTAAAAGGAACCAGAAGACTCATGGAAGAACTGAGAGCCAACCTCAGGAAAAAGCAGACTGGAGAGAGCAGGAGAGCTGTGTACAAATATTTAAAGTTTTACCCACTGAATAGAGTTCATTGTGGAGCCTCCTGAACCCACAGTGCATTTTGGACACCCAGGAGGGGGCCACCTACACTAAGCTGGCACCATTCTGGAGTCTTATATCCACTGGCTACAAGAACTATCATTCTCATTTTGTCACACTGGGGACAAGGAGTAGGATGCTCAGCAGGTTTCAACTCCGGCAATGTCTAACACACATCAGGACCTCGGGCCAGCTGCACACAGGTGATCACCCGCATGGTATTGTTCCAGCTCCACCAGGAGGCCCAGGCATCCAAAGTGTCCTCTCATGTCTGATGCTCCACCCCACCCCCCTGGGATGGAGCTTCCTCCCTTTGTCTGAAGGTTAAAATGCTGATTTCCCCTTCAAAAGTTGCCTGGCAGAGGGCAAATGAGAGATCCAGGCTCCTGGAAGGTGGGGTGTTAGCTGCCGGGAAGAGACTGGGGGCTTTTGCAAGGGCCAGGGAGTAGTGAGAAGGGGACAGCACCCAGCCTGGGGTTGGAAGAGGGGCTTAACGAGCAAGGTCAAATTGCTCTCCTTTCTGTGAAGTCCAGACCTGAGCACTCATAGATGCCTCTGTTGAACTCAGTGACATTTGGTCCAGATTCCATCCAGCTTTCGGGTAATTATGGAAAACCCCCAAATTCCTTCTCGGTTTTAGTATATAATGGAATGCCATATACTAAGGCTAAGGATTTTCCTGTCGGGGGATAGGCAGCTCTGGGTTGTAAAGGGTGATAAAATTCCAAACTGGGAGCCAATGAGACAGGCTCAGAATTCTGGCCACCCCTCACAGCACAGACCCCGGGACAAAGGAGTGAGGTAGCAGAGCTCACTCTCAGCAGGATAAGGTTGGTTTTCTTCCTGATGGGAAGCTGTACTTTGCCCAGTGCAGAGGAAAGGCCGGTGAACGTTCCCCTGGTGCCTGCTGGTCCTTGCTAGGCAGATGATGGGTCCTTGTTCATTTCTGCCCCAAATGGAGCAAAGCTTGGCTGAGGAGGCTCAGCCTCCATCACTGCTTCCAGAATGGAGACCCTGAACAATTCCAGCCCAGGCCCCCAATCACCTTTTGAATATTTGTAAATCCAGCTTGTTAATGCCTGTTCTTTCCCATTTTGAATTATTTCCTGCCTCCTTTTTCTCTATTCTGGAGCCACAGTGTCAGGGTTTGTCACCAAGGGACTGTCAGCTGGGGTGTGAGTTCAGCGAGTCACAGATTCACTTACGGTTGTCCCTGCCCCTCAGAAGAGAGATAACAAGCACATGAGCGCTTCTCTCTGTGGCTTCTCCACTTCCCTGACTATTAAATTGCTCAGAGGAGAGATCAATGGGCCCCAAGGAAATTTTATTTCTCTCCCCCACTCAGTGGGGTGTCTTTGCTGCCGCACCCTCCCAGCTGTAAATGGAGTTCAGGAACTGGATACAGTGGACAGCAGCTGTAAGGAGAAGGGATTCTCAGCATGAGTCAGAAAGGGTTTTCTTTTACCTTTGTCAGCATTACACCAAATGCTATCACTACGTGTCATTTTACATCATGACATGTCAAAAGTCAATGGGCCACATGGGCAGTTGGCAGGTGGAGAGACGACAGAAACAGAGACTACGTCCTGGCAAGCTGGGGAAAAAGAAAGCTTTGCCAGTGGCCAGGTCTTTGTGTTTTATATCTCCCTTATCAAAGACCCATGACCCAGGAAGAAATGCTTATCTGCTTAATGTTTGCCTTCCCCCACCAAACAGTAAACTCCATGAGGACAGAGACAGTGAATGAATGAATGAGACAGTAATGAAGAGAGATGCAGGGCATGAGGACCCAGTTCATTTCATGTTGAATAAAACAGAAATAACTTTTAAATTTGAATACACTTATATGACACCTGAAATGTTTACATAAAGAAGGAAGTGATATCCATATAAACATAAACCATGAAGTGCATTAATAACTCAGTCTTGGGAGGATTTGCCTTTCCACTAGAAATTTGGATTCACTGCCTTTGTACCCAAACTGATTGAAATGGCTTCATATTTTGATTTGATATAGATGTTGCTTCTGGGTAAAGTAGATACCTCCTGAATAGGATTGTTCATTCTCAGAAATAAACTCCTGATCTCAATCATTTAGAGAAAAATCCTTTGAGACAGGTCACTCCTGCTAGACGTAGTTCTGCCTTAGCAGATCTGAGAGATCTGAGTGGCTAATCATAAAGATCTGACGCTGTTGAGGATTGGATCATGCCCTGCCCAAACACGACAGCCAGCTACTGTACGAGTCCACCAAGACACAGGTGGTCTCTAGGTGGGTTTGAGACTTGGGTTCCAGCTCTTTCCAGGCTCCTGCAGCCTCAACCCTCCAGCTGCTCTTTCCTTCCGATTTGAACCACCTGATGACCCAGTGCTCAGAGATTAGGCCCAGCTCCCAAGAATTATTTTCAGGAGTGAAAATATCACTTTTATGCAATTGTTCAGCTTTTTCGCAAAGGACATTTTGACGTATTCATGGTTCTCTTTATCTGCTATCTTCCTACTCAGGGAAGGAACATTGATTTGCCGCATGGCTGCTGAGTTAGTAAGAACCCTTAGTGATTCCTCTTCTTTCTCCTCAGTCTTGCAACTTAGCCCCCATACCACCCCTGCAGCCCTCATCTCTCTCAGGAATGAACAATGGCAAGACTCTAGTACAGGTGGTCAGGCACCTGTAGGGGGCCACCTGGATGAAACCCAGAGGGTCCACATGTCTGCTGTGGCCAGCCATAGAGTCTGGATTCCCATCATTTTGAGATTCAACCCTCCATCCATGGTAGGGTTCTGGGTCTCTAGCGTGGCTCTATCCTACCTTCCAGGAACCAGCTCAGCCACTTGCCTTCCAAAGTAAGCCCACTAAGGAGGAAAGAACACTAAGTTTAGGAAGAAGAGGGTCTAAGAAAGAGGCTTGCCAGGAAGAACAGGCCTTTGGGAGGCCCCTGGGAAAGAAGGCAACAGGTACTGCAAGGAGGAATGGAGGAGTGTCCCCAAGAGTGCCTTTCTCCTTCAGAGAGAGCCACAGCATGCCTGGGGATGGACCACCTGAGCCCAGGCAATTGCCCAGAAGTTGACAGTCCCTGCATCAGTCGAAGGATTTCAAGTTCAAGGGATTATCCATTATACTAACAACCAAGCAGCCCCTGATGTCAGGACCATTCCACCTACAGTCAGGGTACTGTTTCTGAGCTTACCCCAGGATGACACAAATACACCTTTCAAATGCACATGTTATATCTCCTTCCTGTTTGGCTGAAGTTCCCTCCTTTAGTACCTTTGCCTTGAGATTTATTATTCTACAGTGATTGTGTTGAATTGCATTTGAAATCAATTAGCACAGGTACTCAAAGATGAATGCTTAGGCTCTGAAGAAGGGTGATGAAAACATACCATTTAAATAGAAATCAATTTTCCTTTCATGTATTTCTTCCTTGCTGCTGCCCAAAATTAATAGTTTTTAGATATTTGTGTGAAAAGGGGAGACTTCTTCCACATAAACTATTTCCATGCCTGCCTCCTCTTGTCTCCTTGGCTTGCATTGTAAGGCATAATCCCCAGCTCGTAATATTACTGCATAACTGTCTCCACGGCGATATTCTGTGCCATGGTCATTTGGATAAGCACAGCAGTGTGGGGAGATGGTTCAGAATGCAGGAAATGCCTTTGGACGTCTTGTGTTTTGTCAACAGCAATTAGATGGTTTAGGAGACAGCCATTTGCCCCCACAATATCAAACGTCAGGGCCACAGACAATAGTGTCCTCATGACCCGCCCACACCTCTTGTTGTCTTGGTCTTGATCAGAAATTCGGAGTGAAACATTTAGATTTTCAATGAAGAGAGGCTGCCATAAAAGGGAGATTAAGGAAATATCAATGCAGGGGGACCAGAACTTATTTAAATGTAAGTATCAGAATTGCTACAAAAGGAGGAAGAAGTAAGGAGAGAAGGGGCACTGGAGTCAAGGGTGGAGAAATAGTTAAATTGGAGGTAAGTTAGCTCAGGAAGGCCTTCTCCAATTCCTTCTTGCTCCTTTTCTACTTCTCCCCAGGAGCTGGGGCGTGTACTACATTCCAAGCACTCTACTAAGTATTTTGTATGTTTGGCCTCTCATAAATTTGTCACCAACTGGGTGAGGAAGGTGCTGTCATCCTGCCCATTTTACTGATGAGGAAACCGAGGCATAGAGAGGTGAAGTAACTTTGTTCAAAGTTGTGATTGTTAATTTCATATATCAACTTGACTGGGCCATGGGGTGCCTGGGTTATTTGGTTAAGCATTATTCTGGGTGTTTCTGGATGAGATTAACACTTGCATCTGTAGAGTGAGTCGATGAGATAGCCCTCCCCAGTGTGGGTAGTCTTCATCCAATCCATTGAAGGCCTGAATAGAACAAAAGGCTGAGCAAGAGAAAATTCATTCTCTGCTTGGTGGTCTTTGAGCAGGAACATTAGTCTTCTCCAGTCTCTGGACTTGGACTGAAACTTACACAATCCACTGTCCTGGTTCAGGCCTTTGGACTGCAGATCTTGGGACTTCTCACCCTTCACAATCATGTGAGCCAATTTCTTACAATGAATATATATTACTGGTTCTGTTTCTCTGGAGAATCCTGACAAAGTCATACTATTTGATCCATAAAATCTGATTCTGGATGGGTCTTTTAAAATGTCTATTTTCTGCCTTTTGGTAGAATTTTCAGAGTTCTAAGGGGATTGGCTGGGGTGATGGGACCTTTCCACTTTAAATTGGCCTCTCCTGCCCACACATACAGCTGCACAGAGGAAATGTTGGACTTTCAAGGCTCAGACCTCACCCTCTTGGGAGCATCTGCACCCCCAGATGGGTGCATCAGGTCTCCCTGGGAGTGTCAAGAGCGCTGTGCCTCCTGGTGGTCACTCTCCAAGAGCAGAGATGCAGCTTATATTTGTCTCCAGCTCTTTGCTTTTAGTTGTGGACAAGTGGTGTCTGGCTGAGGAGGAGCAGCTGCCTGACCCACCAGGGGTGCTCCAGTCTCTGGATTCTGGGCAGGCCCCTGACCTACATTCGCCCATTCTCCCAAGGCTGAGGAGGTTGGATGGACCCATCAGCCTCCCTGTCCTAGAGTCTGGTGTGGAGAGGAATCTACTGTGTGGCAGGTCTCAGTGTTCACATTTGTCACTTCAACTCATATTTTTTTTCTTTTGAAAAAGGAAAGGGGCGTGTTAAACTTCAGCTTTCTTCAAGTATTTCAGACATCTTTTTTATACTAGAGCTTTAAACTGTGCTCCTTTAGTCGTGCTTTCAAGAACACGCAGTTCCCTCCTGCCAGCCCTTTCCAAAGCATATTGAACAAAGCATTTCTGTAATTTCACTGCAGAATGTAATTACTGTTCAGACCCATTCCAGATACATCTGGCACTCATTTTCTCCCCTCATCCTCCCTCATTAAAATATGCCACAAAATGAAGCGGTTGGCATGAGTGGGAAGAAAAACATCCTGGTACCCAAAAGATCCTCTCTTCATTAGAATGTGTTAGCAGCCTCCTAGGTGAGCCCAGGGAAGCATTAACTGGGGCAGTAGGGGTGTGAAATCAGACCGCAGAGAAACCTACAGCATTACCCACTCATGAGTGGTGCAGACTGAGTCAATTCAGCAGGCTCAGCCTTAACTCAGCCTCTTAACTTCTGCTGAAACTGACCAGTGTATTTGGACTTTAAAGAACACCGAGACGCCTATACTTTCAAGGCCAAACCCCTCCTGGATCCAAGCAGCGTAACGCAGGGGTCCCACTGAAATGCTCTAAGGGCCTTCTGTCCCTTCCTGTGTAGGCTTAACCTAAAATCTTAGATCAAAACAGAACCCATACGGCTGAAATTAAAAAGACTGACAATATCAAGAGTTGTCAATAATGTAGAGCAAATGGAACACTCAGGTATTAACGGTGGGAACGCAAAATGGTACAGGCACTTTGAAAAACAGTTTGACAGTTTCTTACAAAGTTAAATATATACTAATGATGTGACCATCAGACAATTTCATTTTTAGGTATTTGCCCAAGGGAAATGAAAATACATGTTCACACATAGACTTGGACGTGAAAGTTTACAGCAGCTTTATTCGTAATGGCCCAAAACTGGGAGCAACCCAACCGTCCGTTAGCAGATGGATGCATGAACAACTGTGGTATACCCACTCAGTGGAGTGCTCTTCAGCATTAAACAGGAATGGACTACTGATAGGAGGGTGCTTTTAAAACTTCATGGACAAATTTGTGTTCCTTTTAATTCTATTTTCCAAGAATGTTTTGAAGTACCCTCATGCATACTGATGAATGAATTTTAAAACATGTTGAAGGAGGATAGGCAGAAAAGACTATGTGATTGTATTTATTAAACTCTAGAGAAGACAAAACTAATCTATAGTGAAAGTGGGTCAGTGGTTACTTGGGACTGGATGGAAAGAAGTGGCAAGTGACTGAGAAAGGGCCTAGAGGGTCTTCGGGGGATGATGGAATGTCCTCTCTCGGTGTGATGGTGTGAGTTTATTAATTTGTCAAAACTCGTCAAAACGCATACTTTAATGCATTTTACTGTCTATAATTATACCCCAATAAGGCATATTTCAAAAACAGTTTGTGTCTCATGGTCCTGGGACCTGAATTACAGAATCTCATATGGAAAGAGGACCTTAAATTCTCTTAGTTCCTGCCTCTCCTTTAACAGAGACCGAGGACCAGAGGGGTTGAGACTTGCCCGTCCCCATCTCGTATCATAACTCACAGTACAGTCTTCTTGCCGATTGATCACTCTGGATTCTCGAAGTAAAAATTAGACACCCTAAAATGCCAACATGTTCTAGAAGTGAAGAAGAACTTGACCGTGTGATGCTTGGCGTGGAGACCAGAATGTGGACCTCCCTGCCTGTCTCCAGCCTTTCTCTCCTTTCCCTCATTTCTCCTTCCACTGCCCAAATATTCCATATCATAAAGACCTGTCTCTTAGGTAAAGACTCCTGGGATCATCCCCCAAACTACTGTCTATTCTAAAACCTTCAGTAGATACACATTTCACAAGTAGCTGCAGCAAAGTATCTTGAGTTGCTATTTAATTCTTTCATACTATTTTAACTTTTATGTTTGTGTAATTTGTCTCCCCAACTTCACTACAAGTTTCTACAAAGCCAGGACTATGTGTGATGAGCGATTATATATTCCCCACATCTGGACATACACTAAGTCCCATAAATATTTATTGAATGAATAAAGTATTTGTTGAGGACAACATCTACACCATGGTTCTGAATGCTGAGGAAGACACAAGGAGAAAAGGGATCTGGTCTCTGGAGCTCAGGTATCAACTGTCTGGAGGCAGGTTCTCGAAGGAAGAGGCAATATTGATCCCATCGGGAGTGGTTAGCAACCTTGGCTGCACATGTAAATCACATGGGAATTTCTAAAAAATACAGACACGTGGGTTCTACTT
>NW_007727902.1:229660-235288 GCF_000696425.1 Galeopterus variegatus
TTGGCTGCACATGTAAATCACATGGGAATTTCTAAAAAATACAGACACGTGGGTTCTACTTGCAGCTATTCTGATATAATTTGACTGGAGAGGGTCCTAGGCATTCAGAGATTTTTACATTTCTCCAGATGATTTGAATATATAGCCAAGATGCAGAATCACTGAAATAGAAGGTCTAATCTGCCTTCTAAACCCCACTCATTAGCAAAAATGAGACTGGGTGGGAGCCTCTCTGATTGGGAGGTGGGGTACCAGAAGGGGGCCTCTTTCCTTTCCCAAATTTCTAAGCAAAATTCATGACCTCCTCCCCCAACACTCGCCCCACCAGCTGCTCTATCAATTTTTCCAAGAGAATACCAAGGGCTCCAGAACATTCATTAAAAAGGCTTTGGCAGGCATTAGTGGACAAGATGGAATGAGACAAGAACTCTTTTCTCTGTTTGGCAAAGAGGAAAACAGCTGATATTTACAGCTCTGGGAGGCTGCTCCTTTGAGAGAAGTATGGTACAGGGTGCTTGGTTCAGAGTTAGCTGTGCCATTTAGCTCTACACCCTTGCAGAGAGCATTCTAGGTGTTTCAGACCCTGTCCCTTCCACAGTGGTACAACATTAATTGTTTAGCCCCTATGGAAGGGCCTGGAAATCCAACCAAAGTTGGATTAATCACCCCAGTACCTACAGTATGAACCAAAGATTGGTAGAATTGTCTCTTGGGACTCTGGGCTTCTGAATTCAGATGTCTTTGGGGGGAAACTGGATGTTCTATCATTCTTCATTTTAGTTGACTCAGCAGCCTAACACTATGTTTCTCAAAGTGCAGTCCCCAAATCACCTGTATTACAGTCACCTGGGAGACGCTGAAAATACAAACTTTTGAGCCTCACCACAAATCCTCTGGATCAGACACTCTGGGGGTGGAGCCCTGGAATCTGCATTTTAAATTCCCAGGGTGATTCTTCTGCCTCCTAAAGTGTGATGACAACTGATACAAAGGAATGAACGCCTTGCTTGGAGTCAGAAGTTCTGAACACACCCACTATCCAGTTTTAAAGTATCCACATATCTTTACAAGATAAAGATTAGTTTAAGAATATAACATTGACCGTATTTCCTTAAGATCATAAAAACCAATTCAGCGTTCAAATTTCCTTGATTCTCTCTCACAGACACGCACACGCACACACACACATGTGCACACACACACAGACTACAGATCGTTTTGTCTGATATACAGGAGTCTTCAAAAAGTTCGTGGAAAGAGTTGTATTATATCTTCCAATTCTATTTTTTCCATGAACTTTTTGAAGTACCCACCTATCTCTTACACCTTTTAAATATAAATGTTCCCCCTCCACCTCTTTTTTTCTTACTCTCTCTCTTGTAATTTTGGTTGTCATTGAGTAAACTGTAGCAATGATCCTCATAGTGTGGGCTAAGTAACATGGAGACTTGTTAGAAAGGAAAAGTCTCAGACCCCACCCCAAACCTAATGAATCAGAATTGCCCCTAAGAGCTCCCCTGGTGATTTTCATGGAGCTAAAGCTTAAAAGGCATTGCTGATTGCTCTGTATGGTGTCCACTAACATGGTCCACTCTTTGCTAGAGTTAGGGTAAATTAGTAGTTAGGTCTAAAGGTTTGATCAGATTCAGGGCTATTTTTTTTTTTTAGGTGGAGTTGTTAACCCTCTGCTTTAAATCATATTTGTATTCATATCTTACCTCTCAATGCAATGCTTTGAAAATAGATCAGTCAATATTTGCAGATCAAAGAGGGAATTTCTTGCCAAATATCATTCCCTATTTTTCTAACCATTTTTACCTCAATTTCTAAATACTACCTAAATTGTTCCACTTTGAAACGAAATCTTCATCTGAAGGAAATACAAGTCAATGACTTCAGGAACCTGGAACAGTAGTGTTCATTAACTTCTTACCACCTCGTAAGGGAGTCATGCCCACTCGCTTGGGCCATGTCAGCGGGAGCATTGGCTGCCTTCATGGGGTGATTTATGATGAACTTGGGAAAGACCCCTACCTAAAAACCCAACTGGCCCACGACAGTGTGGAAACTCCACCAGCTGAGATTCATTCCTTTAGGTTTAAGGCATCAGCTCTCCAGTTAATTAGATTTAAAGTGTAAATACTCCTAAGGGTAACAGATTTACCCATTTTTAGTCACTAGCATCTCATCTGGCTCTAGTATTAGTTCTCCAGGGCTGCCGTACAAATTATCATAAACTTGGTGACTTAGAAAAATAAGACTTTACTCTCTCACAGTTCTGGAGGCCAGAAGTCCAAAGTGAAGGTGTCAGCAAGGCTGCCCTCCTTCTGAAAGCTCTAGGAAAAAGTCCTTTCTTGACTCTTCTAGCTTCTGGTGGTGGCAGGTATTCCTGGGTTTGTGGCAGCATAACTCCAGTCTCTGCCTACCTCTGCCTTCACATGGTCTTCTCTACCTGTCTATCTGTGTGTTCTCTCCCTTTCTAATAAGGACACAGTCACTAGATGTAGGGCTCACCCTAAATCTGGGATGATTGCATCTTGAGATCCTGACTGATTACATCTGCAAAGACCCTATTTCCAAACAAGTTCACATTATGAGGTTCTAGGTGAACATGTAATTTATGGGATACTATGCAACCCCAACACTGGCAATATAGTTTTTGGCCAGGTTGTTGAGAAAGAGGGTGGTAGAGGTTGAGGAGGTACCTGGGGCACAGGTAAGTGTCCACCTGAAGCCCCATGATAGGGAGTTTGCTCCACACGAGGGCCCGAGTGGACTAAAGGGATGGAGCAATACCAAAGGGGGAGAGGTATCTGCAGAGGAGGCCAGACATCCCTGAGATGACCCACACTGACTTCTCCATCTGGCCGAAGACTTTTCCATGTGCTCTATGCCTGTAACAAGGTGTATCATTTTTTCCCACTTTACTGATCCTGAGTCAAGATACGGTTTTTCACAAACTCCATTTCATCTCTTACAGAAATGTCCTAATGCATCTGTCCAGCTAATGCACAAACGACTGCCTGATAAGTCCTGGAGTATCACTTGAATCTTGTACTTAATTTAATAACAGTCGGTGGTGCTCATTTTCCTACATCTTAAAGTCATGTCCAATGAAACTGACTCCTTTCTTTTTTTCCCTCACTTCCTCCATAATCAACAGAGGAGGATAATGGAAAGGAGAACGCCTGTTGTTTGGGATTATTCAGCTCTTTGTTCTCTTTAGCCCAAGCAGCTGCAGGCCCATGAGTAAGTACCAGGAAACTAGCTTCCTGGATTGGTGAAGAATTTCAAATAGTGATGATTTCACCCTCAGCTTCTTTGGCCCAGCTTTTCTTTCTTCTAATACCGTCCTTAGCTACTTCCATTTGTTGCATTTATTGAGCACCTATTGTGTGCAGGCTTTGTGCATGAAGATGTAAGACGAGCTCAGCAGAGTCCCACTCTGCAAGGACCTCACAGCCCAGTGTGAGAGATGAACCAGGCACAGAGCCACATACTTACAGATCCAAACACTGAGGTTTGGAAATCAACCCTCTAAGCCCCACCTTTGTTGATGCATTTGGACCATCCAGCCCTCTCTGATCCCCAAGGTCCCCTCTGTTCTGGAGGCAGGGGTGAAGCAGAAGGAGGTAGGGATACTTTTTTCTTTCCTCATCTCCCTGAGAGAAGGATTTAGAACATCGGTAATAATGTTGATGTACATTGAAGCCAATACTATTGTACTGGTTTTGGAGAAAAGAAAAGGCTTTATTGCAAGGCCAACTGGCAGACAGGAGGCAAGGCTCAAATCTGTCTGCCCAGTCTAGGGTCTGGGCATATTTTAAGGGGTTGGGGAGGAAAGAAGTTTCTAGTTGGCAGAGTTTGATTGCTCAGTGCACCAGATCTACCTTATAGTAGTCCCTCTCACTTCGAAATTGGCTCTGTTGGTTAAGTTTCCAGCCTTTTGATTCCACTGGTGGCAAACTTAGTTCCTGTAGTGCTAAAGGTCATGATCTCCCTCCCCTGGAAATGCTCAGTGGGTTTCTCGCAAAACAACATGCTGGTATAAAGAAGTAAAACTGGTTGAAACCAGTTATGTGGTTTCAATAATAGCTAATATTTATTGAATATTTACTGCATGCCAGGTACTTTCTAACCATGTTATGTACTCAACCATGTTATTACTCATTAATTGTTACATTGATTACATTACTTATTACTCCTTAATCTTTATCTCCATTTTCTAAGACAGGAATCTAGGCCACAATAAGTAACTTGCCCACGCTCTGAGATCGCACAGCTAGAAAGTGCATCCAGGCGGTGTGACCCAGCAGCCATCTCTTCTTAGGAATGAGGGCTTCGTCCATTGACAATGGCGACGGCTGCTTCTGCTCAGCCCCCTAAGATTCCTCGAGAGAGGAGAACTCACCCTTTTAAAATAGAAACAAGCTTGCCCAAGATCCAGAGTGAGTCCTCTCAGAATGGAAAAGGAGGCTCTGGAAGCCTTAGCTCAGGCATTTTAGAGAGGACAGGCACCTATGAGCTGAGTTTGGGCCACCCATTGGCATGTAGGGAATCCCCTTCTCATGGCACCATCTATTATGCACCAGGGTTGTGGCAAGCTAGTGACAAAGAGAGAAGAGATTTGAGGACAAGGCCTGAGGAACATGCCCATTTGGTGGTAGACATGGAGGTACTTGCAAAGAAGAGGAAAGAAATATGGGAGCAAGGGAGGGAAGGAGTTCAGAAAGGAGGATGATCAAAGGCCCAGTGCTGCAAAGAGGGCAAGAAAGATGAGACGCAGAATGGGCACTGGCCCTGGGGGCTCAGGGTACTTGGGGCCTTTGGGGGGACTGGCTAGTTAAAGCAGAGTGGAAGAAAGTCCCAAGGATTAGCTTCTCCTGGAAGGCTGAGAACAAAAGTAGGAAGAGAGAGAGAGAAAGGTGGGGAGGTGGGTGGAGAGGGTGGTCTGAGAATGTCTTATGTAGACACGTCCTGGGGCTGATGGTCGTAGGCAGGGGGGGCAGGTAGGGTCTGTGTACTCCAAGGATCCCCTGGGAACAGGAAATGTCTGGAATGCCCAACAGGGCAATAGAGCAACACAGCAAGGCACATCTATGCAGTAGCATGTTTTACAGCCACAAAAAATTATGCTTTTGAAAGATATTTAACAGCATGAAAAATGTCCCCATAAAATAATATAGGCAAAAGAAGGACAGAAAACTCTGTGGAATGATTCCAATTTCCTTGAAAATGTGTGCCTGTTTATACTGGCAGGAAATTCACCAGAAGACATGTGACTTTTAGAAATTATTTTCTGTATGTTCCAAATTTTCTACAACAAGCATGTGTTCCTTTCACAATGATTAAAAGGAGTACAGATGGCTGGTAGCCTTGGCTAAACTGTCGGTGTTATTGTGCCTTTTATTCTGTTATCTCACTCTCAGGGAACTGTGAGAAAGTGGTTCCCCCTGCGGCAGCTCCATCAAGCATCGGAACCTGGCAGTTGATCATGCGCTCTGTGTCCACAACTGGGCTAGGCGATGGGTGGGAGGAAATGAGGAAAATGCAAAGTGGCTTTAAAGTCTCATCGGAGACAGAATGAAGCACACAAGGAAAAAATAGCTATGCTGATGTTTCTTTTGC
>NW_007727902.1:236125-251644 GCF_000696425.1 Galeopterus variegatus
T
This sequence comes from Galeopterus variegatus, assembly GCF_000696425.1. Classification (NCBI taxonomy): domain Eukaryota; kingdom Metazoa; phylum Chordata; class Mammalia; order Dermoptera; family Cynocephalidae; genus Galeopterus; species Galeopterus variegatus. The sequence goes on from NW_007727902.1 coordinate 236,127, forward strand.
GGGTGGGAGGAAATGAGGAAAATGCAAAGTGGCTTTAAAATCTCATCGGAGACAGGATGAAGCACACAAGGAAAAAATAGCTATGCTGATGTTTCTTTTGTCTTTTCAGAGAAGGGGTCTGGTGTTACTGGAGAAGTAGAACTTGATCTAGACCTGGGAGAGTGAAAGGGTTTTAATGAGGAGTCTATTGCTGTGGGCTGGAGCCACTGGTCACTGGCTTGAGCAGGGGAAACTGCAGGAGTGCTGGGTTCCAGAAGGGAAAAGATGACGCTACCTCACCAGGAGGAGGAGAGGTACTGGAGTCTCAGTGCCTGCTAGAATCATTGCTACTGAATCTCTATGCTTTGAGGTTCACACAGTCCACAGCTTCAAGGGCTATGTCCTGCGAGGGTTTGGGAAGCAGGGGCTGGAAGGGTGGGCTGCCCACTGGCTTCTGTCCTTCCCTTCACTTCTGCTATTTATTAACTTTGGAGGAGGGACAGTGCCCGAGATAAAGGGAGCAGAGCTGAAATGGTGTCAAAGCTGGGGAGAGTAGACGGCTATTTGCTGTCAGACAGCCTGTCAGCTCTAGTTAAGCAGTGGGACTAGGGGACAAGAGGTGTCACGTGTCACTTGTGGGCGTGTGAGCCTTGCAGAGGGGTTGGGTCTACAGTCCCCTCCCCTTTTAGTCTGACATACCTGTTTCCTGCAATGGAAGCAACTTTTCTTCCTTGCTCTTCTGGCCACCTCCTCCCTGCCCTACCCAGCATGGAATTGGGGCTGTTTCTCCAATGTTCTGCCACAGAGACCACTGGGAGAATGGCCGTGCCCTAGACTCTGTTAGCATCTGAGATAAGACTTGATTGAGAAGGTGATTCCTGAAAGCACATCCTTTGGGTTGATAAGGTGGTGATGTGTCTTTCATTTGACATCCACTGAGCACCTCTGAGCCAGGCACTGCGGGATGCACTGGAAATAAAGCAGTGACCACAAAGACAAAACTGGCTGCCTTCATGGAGCTTACACTCCTGAGAAGGGAGATTAGCAAATAAATCATCAAAATGTACAGTACGGCAGAGATTGCTAAGTACTGTAGAGAAAACATAAGCACCTCAGTTCAGGAACTGAACTGGCCAGCCCCAATGTCTTCAGACAGATGCTTCTTGTGCAAACCATCAGGAGATAGGAAACCTGCAATGACCTGCAGCTGCTCACTGCTCCCACTTCGTGCATCCAGAGGCCTATCCCAGAAATAGTCCTGGTCTTGACAGAGAAGGTATTGTGCATGCATAATGCTGAGCGGCCCACCAAAATGTGCAGGATTTTGGTGATGACTTTGGAGAAGCCAATACCAGCAAGTGAATGGAATACCCCAGGATCAGGTCTCTGGTCCTTTCCCTGCCCTCAGGAGGTCTGCACCATGATTTTTATCCTCCCTCCCATTGCTCCAACAAGGCAGCTATGAGGGTGGTCATGGAACAAGTCTTTATTTTGCATGTGTCTTCTTTACTTTTCTAAACTCATTCCCAGAATAAATCTGCAAGGTCAGAAGGCCCAAGATGCAATTCGGGAAATGCTAGGCAAGAACCCTTCTGACCAAAAAGTGCTCTGATTTAGTTGGGGTCAGGGCAGAACCCACTCTAGGTCCTATACACAGGGAGTTGGTGACATAGGGGATGGAAGTGCTGAGAAAGCCAAACAGAGACAAGGAATCAACCCAGGGACTGGTAAAAGCAGGAAGTCACCACCACCCTAGGGCTGGAGAGGCCATGGGAGGAGGGCCTGTCACCAGAACCCAGATTCTAGGCCATCTGGAGAGGGCTGGGACCACTGGATATAGCTGCTTGGTGAGACTGGGCCCAGGATGGGAAGGTCTTCCCTGGCCTCTCCCCACTTCCCCTCCCAACTCTGGCCATGATTCTGCGATGTCTCATGACAGTGTATGTGTCACCTCAGCTAGGCTATAGCACCTGGTCATTTAATCCAACACTGATCTAGGTGCTGTGTGAAGAAGCTTTGTAGACATGGCTAACATCTACAATCAGTTGACTTAAGTAAAGTAGATTACCCTCGGTAGTATGACTGGGCCTCATCCAATCAGCTGAAGGCCGTAAGAGCAAAAACAGGTTTCTCAGAGAAGAAATTCTGCCTCAAAACTGCATCATCCACTCTGCCTGAGTTTGCAGCCTTGCCAGCCTGCGTTACAAGTTTTAGACTGGCCAGACCTCACAATCAGATGAAATAAAGCTATCGTCTGTCCATCTGTCTACCCATCTATCATCATATATCATCTATCTGTCTAACATCTATCAATTATCTATCGATCATCGATTTATCTATTTATCTATCTCTTATTGGCTCTGTCTCACCTGAGAATCCTGACTGATACAGCCTCCCATTGGCCAAAACTACATAGAAGCCACTTGCAAACGGGCTCAAGATCTGTTGCTCCTTGCAATTCCATGCATAGCAGAGGAAGGCTGGGAAGTAAATCTGATCAGCCTCTTACCTCAAATGACTTCAGGGTTCTTATGTTCAATATTTCGATGGAATGTTCCTCTTTATTCTACAGTTCCCAGGTGATTGCACAGCGAGAGGAGCCAGCATTTCCTGAGCACTTACCACGCACCAGTACTTTACACGTATCATCTCAGTTAATCCCCTTGCCTGTCCAGTGAGGTAGATACTACAATCATCCCTACTGTGAAGGTGAAGACATTGAGAGTTTAAGTAATGCCCAGGGTTAAGTAACATGCCCCAACACAGCCAGTTAGTGGTGGGAATGTGACTGGCCTCTAAGCCTCCTGGCTTCTCCTTTTCAGACATAAGTGTAGTTCAAAGATCATCCATCTGACAATTTAACAGTTCTGGGTTTGAATCCAGGGTCTACTATCTACTATCTTTGTAACATTGAGCAAATCTATGTACTTGGCTCAGATTTCATGTACTCATCCATAAAATGGGGCTATCAGACAGAATCGAGAGGGTCGAATGAGGCCGTGTCTACCAACGTACAGTTAGGGTTTTATAGCCTAAAGTGCTTTATACCAAAGTGCTTCATAGCCTACTGAGTGAACACAAACCCAAGCATTCTCTTCCTTGCTTATCTTTCCATCCTTTTTATCTCCCATTCAAAAGTGTCACCGTACACCTTTCTGTTTTCACTTCCCTGTACACTGCTCCCATTTTCACTGTCTTTCACCTACTCTGTACCAACTGATTTTGCCCCACCTGACACCCAAACATGGTGATAGATGGTGTCTTAGATATGTCACCATCAGCCATTCCAAGGGCTGGAAGGAAACAGTACATGATTTGTTGTGTCTGGTGCCCATGCAGTAAAAAATGTAGGCTGGGGGCTTCCCAAAGCAGGGTTATGGCATTTTCCAGAAGCCCTGAATTGACTTCCAGCAGGTCCTAACTGAATCCTTTCATAGAACAAGGGTTTGTCTTTACCTCCTCCTAGCCCTGAAAACCTGTGTTCACAGCTAGATACTTTCTTGCACACAATGCATGGATCATGCAACAAAACATGGCCTTTTGGTTTCTTTTCTCTAAGTATTGATCACCCTTCTGAATTTTCCATTCCAGCTTTTTCTTGCTATGATTTATTTTTAAAAGAGGAGGCAGGTCATTCCTCCTTGAGCTTCTCTTCATTCCCTTTGCTGTTTTTCATTTGTACCTACTTACTAGGAAGAGAAAATAGTCATAGGATCCTAGAATATTAGAGAAATAATCCAGGCCTGTATTTCTCAAACTGGAGGATACGGACATACCTGGGGCTGGGGGTGTCTGTGGCCTTGTATCAGGGGGTAGTTATTAAAATACAAATTAAACATGGAACATCTTTCTGGAGCATTATCTCACCCAAAGATTTGGCAGAGAACATTTTTATATTAAAACAGCCTAAGATTTATTATGAACTTAATTATGAAATTCATATGAATTTTTAGGTTAAAAACTGAGACTCTTATCTCAAGGACTACAGGTGGCGTAGACTAGGGCAAGGCTGGACTGCACTCCAGAAATTGACATTTCCTGCTCCCCGAATGCTTGGCAGCCAGCTAATAACCCCAGGCTGGAGACCGAGGATTTCTCTTCTTTGAAGAAACTGAAAGTCCTGGAGAAAGAACCTTCTTTAATAACATTTGGAGAACCCACCCCCAAGTAAAAAGGCAGGGTTCCCACCTTATCTGCTCTTTCTGCCACACTTTTAAAGATGAACGAACAGGCCAGCATCACCAGAGTTTTGGATATGGCGGATTAGCACCCAGCTCCATTTCTGCCTCCTTGAAGTCTGTCTTCTGTACTAAAACCTGGGAAGCTGAAACCAACATTTCCCAGATTCCACTGCAGCTAGGGTATGAGAAGAGAATTTGGTTCCATCAATAAGAAGCATTTGACAACTTCGGAAGATGGAAGGGAGTAGAGGCCATCTTCCTGATGCTTTAGATTATTTTCCTGCTGGCAAGCAAGGTTATGAAGGTTTCCTACAACAGCCTTCCCAGGACCAGGCCCCAGCTCTGTGGGAAATGAGAAACTATTGAGGCAGTAGTGAGTTGGGGCAGCTTCTTGATCCTCAGGATCAAAATGATCAGAAAATTAGGAAATACTTTTATTTATTTATTTTTTAATTTTTTTTTCCTTTTTGTCTTTTTTACTGACCGGCAACGGGATCGCAACCCTCAGTGTTGCGCCCGCACCACGCTCAGCCAGTGAGCGGGAACCGGTCTCCACATGGGATCCGAACCCTCAGTGGGAGCGCCACCGCGCTCCCAAGTGGCGCACTCTCCAGTGCGCCACCGGGCTGGCCCAGGAAATACTTTTAATAGGTCCCAGATATTACTAACAGGAATCACTGTAAATTAAAACCAAAATTGAAGACATAAAATAAATAATTAAAATAAAACTTCTCTGTATAGAATAATACAGGGAAAAGGGAAATTAAAAGGGAAATTAAATTAAAAGGGAAAACCAAGTTCTTAATACAATGAAACATGCCACAAAAACGTTAGAAATCAGAATGGGGTCAGATTTCCCTACAGCAACTCAAGAGCTGGAAGGCATTGGGACAACACCATCAAAATTCCGAGGGAGAGTGATTTTTAGTTTAGAGTTTTTAATCCAGACAAATTATCAATAAAATGTGCCCATCATAGGCAAACGAGTGCTTTTGGACACACAAGGTATGAAATATTCTCTCATCCATCCTTTAGAAGGAAGTGACTGAAATGTGTTCCTCCCCAGTGAAGAAGTCTGTCAAGAAAGAAGAGACATGAGATATGGGGGACAAGAAATATAAGGGAGATGCTCTTATGGGTTGAATTGTGTCCCTTTAAAACTCTTGTGTTGAAGCCCTAACCCCAGTACCTCAGAATGTGACCTTCTTTAGAAATAGGGTTGTTGCAGGTGTAATTAGTTAATATGAGGTCATGCTGGAGTAAGGTGGATCCCTAATCCAATATGACTGATGTCCCTATAAAAAGAATGCCATGTGAAGAGACACCGCCCACACAGGGAGTACACAATGTGAAGATTGGAGTGATGCTTTTACAAGCCAAAAAAAAAAAAAAAAATCAGAAGCAAGGAGAGAGGACTGGCACAGACCCTTCCCTTCAGAGGGAGCTTGGCCTGCAGACATCATAATCTCTGGCTTCCAGCCTCTGGAACTGTGAGACAACACATTTCTGTTGTTTAAGCCACTTGCTTGTGGTACTTTGTTATGGCAATCCTAGCATACTAATACAGAGGTGAAAGGACATCAACAGATACTGGGGAGGGTGGCCCCAGAATGACAGCCGGACAGCAAGCCTAGTGAACAACCCATCCATTTGGACTAGGAAGACTGAGGCTCCAGAAATGGTGTCTTCAGGAGAAAAACCAAACTAATGCATTATAGTTTCTATTTTCCCAAGTGGAAGGTGATATAGGGAGAAGATTTATAGCTCTGTTGGAGAGTTTGGGAAAAATTAGTGATAGGTACACAGCAGACTAGGCCAACCAGAACTCACTCCTGGATAGACACAATAAGGAAATGTGATTGCAGCACGCCGCGTGGCTCGGCGGTAAACAGCAGCTACCCAGTCATAGTGACGTACACGCTGAATGTTGCCTTGACCCCAGACTGTGAGGTAACTACACTGGGAGAGTGGGAAAGAGGAAGAGGAGGAGTAAATGAGAGCTAAGTTATCTCATCCCACAGTAAAAATCAATGAGCAATATAAAAAATCAGTGAAAGCAAGAAATATAGCACAAGCATATTATTTGAAAGTAAATAACTGAAGAAACAGCTAAAATAGTTTTTAAAAATATCTGCCCAGGGAGCAGGTTGGGGATGGGAAGGATTAGGATCAGGGGACTGCTGAGTTGTTGTTTTTTTTTCTGTTTTTTGATATAAGTCTTTTAGCACTCTTTTATTTTACAGTGTGTGCATGTCTTATTTGGGGGAGGGGAATTTTTTTAAAAAATAAAATCTTCTATTTCCTTTTTCCTTACCCAGAGGGGAGATGGAGAATAATCATCCGTGCCTTGCTTATCACTCCTGTGTCCTTGACAGCAGTTGTCATATCTGGCAGCCTTCTCTTTAGTTTAACTCTTTACCATTTCTCTTGCACTTCAGATATTTCTCCATCCACTTCGTTTCAGTCATTTTCTTCTGCAAAACTCCAGTTTCTCCTCATCCTTCAAAGAAGTGAGGCTGAAAGCCACATAAGGTCTGCTCCATGGGGCACTGAAGCACCTTGGCGTCCTGGCTAGATGACATCACCTTACACCATTCAGAGAAGCCATGTGCTTCTCCTGCCATCGGGGAGTCTAGCCTGACCCACAGTCTGGACAAAGAACAATCTGTGCCTGAGCAGTTCAATGTCATTCTTGAGCTTCGTTTCATGTGTGTCCATTGCACCAGTCTGTTTTATGTGCCTTGTTCAACCTAGTCCCTTTGTTATGACCTGTGGGTAGTTAGCATTGTTAAAATTCTGTCATCTACCCCATACATAAAGAAGAGTAATCTGAAGAACATCTCTCCCCCACCCCCCATGAATTCTGCAGAAATGACCAACATTGGGAGGCAGATCCTGCTGTCAACTCTACGCACACCCAATCTTAGTGTGGTATAAATACAAAACTGGATACTGGATTCTGGCATTTTGAATGGATGGAGGAGCAAATTGCTGAATATTTGCTGGTTGTCTGTTTGCAATGGAGTGGGTGGACTGGGGTAAGCTCCCTTGTGTGGGTCTCCTAACACAACTGCTCATATGCCTACGTATGTATGTATTCATTCACTCATTCATTCAGCAAATATTTGTTAGGTGTCAACAGCACGCAGAGTCAATGGAGCAAAGAGGAGGAACATGCAGCAGGAACTAGATCCACTGCCATCTTGTAAGCTCTGGGGCTGTTGACCCCTGGACTGAACCACAGCAAGTCAGCTTGTCACTGAGCCTGTCACGTGGGGCAGAAGCAAATGCCTTGCTGAGGTCTCAGGTCGATTACATCTATTGCTTCCACCTTATCTACATGGCCTGTCACTCTATCATAGAAGGAAATTAAATTGGTCCGACTTGATTTACTCTTTACATGGCTTTGTTCATAAGCTCCCCAGACCTTGCCCCCTTCTGGCTGACTGCACATTGATTACTTGATGATTTGTTTTAGCATCTTCCCCAGAAGCCAGGTTAAGCTCATCGGGTTATAAGGAATGTGGTCATCTTCTTCTGCTTTCTAAAAGATGGGCATCGTGTTTGCTCTTTATGAAGCTTCTGAGGTAAGCCCCTTCTCTGTGAAGGTTCAGAATAATTGCTGGTCCCTCCCCAATGGTCCCTGCCAATTCTCCACATCCATTCAATTGAGTGTCATGAGTTCCTGTGGGTTTAGTTTCAGGCAGCTTTTTGCAAAGGATGTGCTGGTCTATTTCAGGTGCACTGGCCCCAGCCATGTGACATGGGGTGGGACTCCATGCCTGGCAAACAAGCCCAGGGGTTAAAGACAAAGGGAAACTCAAAGAAGAAACATCCTTCTGTACTAATCTGCTGTGGGTAGGGCTGACAGGGAATCAGAAATCTTGAGAATTGTTGAGAACTGGTTCTGTACGAGACAAAACCTCTGCCTGTGGTTGTTTTCTGAGTGTAACCCACAGACCTTACACCAAAATGTAACATCTTTTGTTAAAGACAGAGGTAAAAATGCACATTCAAATACCCGCAATTTTGAATCCTCTGTTACCTGCCTGCCCTCTTTGTCTGTCGGGAATGGTATTTTCCTGGTTTTTCTTTTGTGTAATGCAAACAAAGAATACTTCTGATAAAATTTCATAAAAGCCTGTCTAACCTTTGTGCTCTTGTGCCTACACGATTAGGATCAGGCTGCTTCTTTGTTCCTCTGTGATTTGGTCTTTTCCTCCTCTCTCACGCTCTCCTCTCCCTTCCCCATCTGCTCTCAACTTCCCCCTTTTTAGGGGGAATATTTCCCCATCTTGCTGCCCTCCCCATCTTTTCCATGTTCCAGTGTTTTTCCTGAGTCTCCTGAACTGATTATTTAAAGGGCACCTATTTTCCCCCTTATTTCTTTGCCTATTTGATATTTCCCCTCCATTAGATAGTAAGAAACATTTTAAGAATTCCTTCAGCTTGTAGAAATCTGCTTTTTAAAGGTTCTCTGTGGGACTCTCCTTTCTTCTCCACTCTCAACTTCTAGTTAAGATCATAGAGCTTTGCACCCAGTTGTAAGTCTCTAATTCTCCTCCTCCAAGGAGAAGAATGAAAGTAAACTGAACTGCTCCTGGTATACCATTAGAATTTGGCAACCTTGTCCTGATTTATTCTGAAGATATTTTAATATAGAAGATATTTTCTGCTCCAACACACACACACACCCACACACACACCCATCACTCCAAGATCCCAAACCTGGATTTTGGGGGTGTAGTGGATTGAATTATGTCCCTCCAAAATTCACTGAAGCTTAATTGTGTCCCCCAAGTTTTATGTATTAGAAACTTGGCCCCTACTGTGACTGTTAAGAGTGGGGGGAATCCTATTATGGTAATTGAAAGGTGGAGCCTTGAAGAGGTGATTAAATTGTAAGACCATGCAGTAGCAAATGGATTTAAAATTGTGGTTAGGGGCGCAGTTCTGAGAGCTTTAAAAGAAGAGGAGTCTGTCTTACTCTCTCTCTCTGTTCTCTCTACTTCCACCATCTTGCAATGTGAGACCCCTGGGTCACTGTTGCCACCATCAGATGGACTTTGGACTTCCCAGCCTCAGAAACTATAAGCAATAAATTTTATTTTTCTTTATAAATCACCCAGTTTCAAGTATTTTGTTATAAGCAACAGTAATGGACTAAAACAGAAAATTGGTATCGAGAGTGGGGTGTTGCTTATAGCAAATACTTGGAAATGTGGAAGCAGCTTTGGAACTGGGTGTTAGGCAAAAGTTGGAGGAGTTTGGAAGATTTGGAAGAAGACAAAGAGATGAGGGAAAGTTTGGAATGTCTTAGAGACTGGTTATATGGTGGTGAGCAGAATGCTGATGTATATGGACTGTAAAGACCATTCTAAGGAGGTCTCAGATAGAAATCAGAAGGAGTTTATTGAAATTGGGGCAAAGATCACCCTTGCTGTGAACTGACAAGGAACTTGGCTGCCTTGTGTCCATGCCCTAGGATTTTGTGGAAGGTGGAAGTTAATAGTTGTGAATCGGGGTACCTGGCAGAAGAAATTTTTAAGCAACAAAGCATGAAGGAAGCTGCATGGCTACTTCTGACAGCCTACTCTGAGTTATGGTGGCAAAGCATGACATGAAGCTAGAATTTAAAAGGGAAGAAGAGTGTAAAATTTTAGAAAATGTGCAGCCTGGCCATGTGGTAGAGAAGCAGAGAGCATGCAATGGTGCAGCCCAGTGAACGTTAGCTAAGAAGATTAGTACAAAAGAAAGGGATTATCAAGAGAAAGGGAAAAGGCCCTGAAGACATTTCAGAAGCCTCTGGGGCCAACCTTTCCACTTCAGGCCCAGAGGCCTAGGGAGACAGAATGGTCTTGGGGAACAGGCCTGAGGTGCCCTCCATGAGCTCACTGCTCAGGACCACCTCAGGAAGCTGCTTCCAGCACCAGCACCCCAACTGCTTTGGCTGCTCCAGCCATGGCTAAATTGGCTCCAGGTGTGACTGGACCTGCAGCTTTGGAAAATATAAGCCTGAAGTCTTGGCGGCGTCCATGTGGTGTTAGGTCTGCAGGCTCACAGAATGCCAGAGCTGGGAAGGCTTGGGAGCCTCCACCCCAATTTCAGAGGATGTATGGAAAAGTCTGGGGGCCCAGGAAGAGATCTGTCACAGGTGCGAAGTCACCGCAGACAACCTTCGCTAGAGCAATGCAGAGTAGAAATGTGGGGTCAGTGTTGCGGCAGAGAAACCCCATCAATGCCATGTCTAGTGGAGCCATAAGAGTGGGATTGCCATGGAGACCCCAGACCTGTGGAGCTACCAGCGTGCAACGCGAGCCTGCAAGAGCTAAAGCATCACCTGAGACCAGGAAAGCCATAGGAGTGGAGCTGTTAGAGGACTTGGGGACCTTTGTACCAGTGTGCAGAGGACATTGAACATGGAGTCAAGGTACCTGATTCGCCAGCTTTGAGATTTGATGCCTGCCCTGCTGGGTTTCAGACTTGTTTGGGACCTGTTACACCTTTCTTTTGGCCTATTTCTCCCTTTTGAAACTGGAATATGTACCCTATGTTTGTTCCACCATTGTATTTTGGAAGTAGATAACTTGTATTGATTTCACAGATGGGACTTTGAACTTTGGACTCTCGAGTTGAAAAAAGTTAGGGCTTTGGGGATGAAATGAATGTATATGCATGTGAAAAGGACATGAGTTTTGGGGGTCCAGGGATGGAATGTAGTGGATTGAATTATGTCCCTCCAAAACTCACTGAAGCTTAATTGTGTTCCCCCAAGTTTTATTTATTAGAAACTTGGTCCCCACTGTGAATGTTAAGAGGGTGGGAAGTCCTATTATGGAAATTGAAGGTGGAGTCTCGATGAGGTGATTGGATTGTAGGACCATGCTGTAGTGAATGGATTAAAAACAGTGGTTAGGGGCATGGTTCTGAAGGCTTTAAAAGAAGAGGAGAGTCTGTCTCTCTCTCTCTCTGCTTCCACCATCCTACAATGTGAGACCCCTGGGTCACTGTCGCCACCATCAGATGGACTTTGGACTTCCCAGCCTCAGAAACTGTAAGCAATAAATTTCGTTTTTTTTAATAAATCACCCAGTTTCAAGTGTCTTGTTATAAGCAACAGGAACAGACTAAAACAGGGGGGGATCTCATTTCCCACATCGGCCCCTAGATTTGTAGATGGACTGTGTGCTTCCCACTTTTTAGAGGAAATGGTTGAACTTTTTACCCTCAGGAAAACTCCAACCAGGAAACTCCAACCACAGACTGAAACCACAGCTCCTTCCAGCTCTATTTCTTTCCAATAGTGTCCCCTCCCTACCTCAATCGCCCCTACACACAATTTTTCCCCATTTATCCTTCTTTAGTTTCTTCTTGCTGATTTCAGGCAGATGAAACCACCTATGAGATCTGGGCCATGTTCCAAGCCTTGCTGTCTCTAGATACTCCCTACCCTGTCCTGTTCCACTGCCTGGACTTCCTCAGTTAATGCCATTGTCTTGTGAAACACCTGGTCCCCAGAAGACAAAGTGCCATATGTAACTCACTAAACTACTGTCACACACCAGCCCATCGACCTGAAATCATGTATCAGGATTCTGAAGGATTGCAACATGGGTGAAGCAAATTTTGATGACCCAAGATGAAAATTGCCATTTGCTATGCCATCTTGGGAGATGAAGTCAGAGTGAAGAGTGGCATCAGGGGGGAAGTTAGTGGTCTTTGAAGCTCCAAAAAGAGGGGGCAGGAGAGTGAGAAATTGAAAAGGTGGAGGCACGGACAAGTTTCATAAGTAACATTTGGCTGGAGGGTAACCCTGAGTTTCTCCACAGAAAGTATAAAACAGATGGGGAACACCTGTTTGGTGATTTTACTCAAGCCATGCCATCGTGTGGTAGATGGTACACGTCTTCCTGGAATGGCTTTAAGTTCAGTTTTAAATTACTGAAGGGATGGCACTGTGGTTTGAATGTCCCCCCAGGCTCACATTGGAACTTAACCCCCAATGTGGTGGTAGAAGGTGGGACCTTTAAGAGGTGATTGGATCCTGAGGCCTGTGCCCTCGTAAATGGGTTGATCCATTCACGGAGTAATGGGTTTATGGTTTAATGGTTGGTCATGGGTGTGGTTCTGAGGGCTTTAAAAGGAGAGCAAGTAAGAAGGGTAGTTCTCTTGTTCAGCCCATTTTTCTCTCCATGTGATACCCTGAGTTGCCACAAGACCCTGTAGAGAATTCCCAGCCAGAAGGCTCTCACTAGATGCATCCCTGGACATTTGACTTCCCAACCCCCAAAACTGTAAGAAATATATTTTAATTCTTTGTAAATTACCCAGTTTCAGGTATTTTGTTAAAAGCAACAGAAACAGCCTAATACAGATGGGAGCTTGCCCCTAGACTGGGAAGATGGAGAGCCCTTCCAGAAGGCACCAGAGTGAGGAAATCTATTCTTCCACTCAGCAGAAATCCTCCCATGCTTGTTTCCAGTCATTTGCTACTGTCAATAACTATTCCCTAAAACAGTGGGGGTTTGAGTGGTGCTCCTCAAACTTAGTAGTTTACAAAGGGAAATTAAGATAAACCTGAATTCTGTTCACCTACCACCCAACCTCCCAACCAAGTCAATGCCTTGCAGTTGGCTCATGGTTCTCAACCTTGGCTGCATGTTATAGTCACCTGGGGAGATTTCAAAACTCCCCCACAGACCAATTAAATCAGACCGTCTGGGGGTGGGACCCAGGCAAACAAGCTTCCCAGGTGACTGCAAAGTACAGCCAAGGTCGAGAACTGCTGAGTTTGCTCGTCTGTATTCTCAGGCAACCCAACTGAGCTGGGGCCAAGAAGCCTGCTGGGTCTCTTTCTTCCCCACACTCTAGTGCAAGAGTTCTGCTGCTGGTCGTTGTCAATCTTTCTGTGTTTGTGTCACACTTTTAAACCCTGAGATTTTTGGCAGCACACTTAAAGTGACTCAAGGACTGAAAGTACCACTGACGAGCTGCAATTAGTACAGCACAATTGGCAGCAGGTTATGCATGCACATCCTTGAAGTGTCTCTGTAAGCTGCCACTGTAAAATGCTATTGAGTGATGTGCCGTTTCCCGTTGGGTTGCTGCACCTTGACTATCCGAGCCTCTTGTATACTCTCAAGGCAAACTTCTCACTTGCTCTGGTGCACACTCCCTCCTTCTTTCCCATCAACCTGACATGATGCTTTGCTTTTTACCTATTTCTCTCAACGAGCTGTACCCAGCTGTACCCCATGGTGTTAGAGCCACCCAGGTTCTATCTGAAAGACACCAATGTAGCACTATTTAGTGGCACCAAAAGTTTCATACACATGAATTGAAACCTAGCAGCACTCCTATGAAAAAGTTTGAAAGGTGAGCCTGACAGAGCAGTTGAGAATCCTGACCCCAATCACTGCAGTCAGAATCGCCCTCTATCTCTGGCAGCACCCCGATTTGAGCAGGGTAGGCACTTACCTCCCCAGGCCTCCTGCCTCCTACAGGCTTGGGTTCCCTCCCAGCAGGAACTGGTCCCTTCCCAGGAGGAAGCATGTGTACGTTTTCTGTGTGGGAGGGCGTGGGGGGAGAACTGCCTCTCTTTGGAGCTGTCCTTGTGGCCGATGCCTCCTGCCTGCTCTTCTCCCTCTGGGCTGATTTCCGACTCCCAGCCTCACGTTACCCTCTGCTTACCTGGTTTTGCTTGCTGCTCACCCACTCCCACCCTGATCCCCCCACTCAGTCTCCCAGACCCCTGCTGTCCCTTGGCTGGGTCCAGCCTGCTTCCCTGGGCCTTACCCAGACTTTCCTGGCCAGCTGTCTATCCTGCTCCTACCACCCTCAGACCCCAGTGAGAAAGAGCTCATGTCAGCCTCAGAACCTGGCTTTCTTCTGTCGTCTATGCAGTGCAGTCACGTTGGTCCCTCTGACCTAGAATCCAGTTCAACCTTCACCACGATGGTCTCCTTCGCCTCCTTCTCCAGGGTCTTGCTCCTCTTGGTTACCACATTATGCTTCCCAGCTGCATTTGACCTGGAACATCATGGGGTCTCTAATCCTCAGTGGCGGTGTTGGGAGAGACTCTTCTGTCTGCTCACCTTCTGCCCTATTGCTGTGGGGCCAACGGAACCCCTGCCCTAGTCTTGCAGAGCCAAGGGCTGGGGTCTCACATCGAGCAAGGCTGTGCTCAAGAGCCGGGGGCAGAGATGTGGAAATCCAATCTCTCCCGAGTACTCCTGGCTTCTGCTTCTGCTCTTACAGTCATAGCTGCTTCCTCCTCAGAAATCCCTGAGCCCAGAACAAGCCGCTGGGCTGACTGAAGAGAGCAAGGACTTCAGGCACAAGCAAGAGGCTCAAGTCCCAGCAGCCAGCAGCAGCCGTGTCCTTGGTCTTTGACGCCATCCATGGGGTCACTGACTTGGAGACTCTGAGACTGAGTCCTGGGTCCACATTGTTGCCCAAGAGGCAAACATATTATTTCCCTCTGTAGCAACTTCAGACACCAGAAAGCAAGGAGGACAAAAATATGTTCCCCTAGGAGGTGATGGGTGCCCGTGCAGGAAGTTAGCCCCTTGAAATGACTTGTGGTTCCTTCTTTTATACGTCTGTTGGCACCTTAGTTGTATTTCGGCCAAAACAGCTGGGCTTTTGAGGTGGGAAGGAGAACAGCTGCTTTGTGTCCTACATTTGAGCCCTTTCCACTCTTGACTTCCGCTACCTTCTCTGCAGACTACATAATCCCAGCTTCTTGTAGGGAAGGGAAATGAGGCCATGCCAGTAATCATGGAAAGCTGGCACTGGCAAGGACCTTATGGACTATCTGGTTCCAAGATGGCACTCTGGAGGGCCAAGTGCAACCAACTGGTAGTGTCTGCCTGCAGAGCCGGGTTAAGGATCATGAGGCTGCCACATAGACTCTCACAGGGAGGGCAGTAATTGATTATCAATGTCTGCCATCAGTGCAAGAACAGAATTATGTGCTGTATATTTATGCTTCTGACCTGGCCCAACAATTTCACTTCCAGAGAGATGACGTGACTTTCCTGAAGTCACAAAACTAGTTAGCAGAGCTAGGAATGGAGCTGAAATTGCCTGTAGGTGGGCACATTCCACGGTGCGTCAGAAAGTTAAATACCCATATTTGCCATAGACAAATCTTCTCATGAGAACTGGCATCCCTACAAAGCCCCATTATCTCAGTGGCTTTGGGTTCTCTGTGGAAACATTCTGGGCAAAGACAAACATCTCAGTGTCTCCATCCCTTTTTTTTCCTGTTTTTCTACTATGCATCTGATACCCACTGAGAGTCTGAGACATTCTCAGAGCCAGAACCCTATATGCTGGGCCTGTCCCTGCTTCTTG
>NW_007727902.1:251729-267782 GCF_000696425.1 Galeopterus variegatus
ACTTCCAGAGAGATGACGTGACTTTCCTGAAGTCACAAAACTAGTTAGCAGAGCTAGGAATTGAGCTGAAATTGCCTGTAGGTGGGCACATTCCACGGTGCATCAGAAAGTTAAATACCCATATTTGCCATAGACAAATCTTCTCATGAGAACTGGCATCCCTACAAAGCCCCATTATCTCAGTGGCTTTGGGTTCTCTGTGGAAACATTCTGGGCAAAGACAAACATCTCAGTGTCTCCATCCCTTTTTTTTCCTGTTTTTCTACTATGCATCTGATACCCACTGAGAGTCTGAGACATTCTCAGAGCCAGAACCCTATATGCTGGGCCTGTCCCTGCTTCTTGTGTAAAGCCAGGAGGCAGGATGGAGCCGTGGTTAAAGGTAAACTGGAGCCAGACTGCTTAGATTTGAATCCTGGCTCTGTCACTTACTAGCTGTGTGACCTTGGGAAAGTGACTTAATTTCTCTGTGCCTCAGTTTCCACATCTGTAAAATAGGGCCACATTTGTTCTTATCCGTAGTGTTTCTGTGGAATCAATGTGAGCTAATGCACATAAAAGCTCTTAAAACAGTTTTTTTATGCTAAGAGCATAAAAGTTCTTAGAACAGTTCCTGGTGCTTATTAACACCTGATAGATATTAGCAATCACCAGTATTCCTACATCATCTTTCACTGCAGGACTCTTCTGCCTCCTCTCCCTGCTTCCACTTTTGCTACCCAAGGCAATATGGCACCTCCTGCTTTAACGCTATCAACGGCATTCCATTGCACTCGACATAAGGTCTTCACCAAGGCCGGCTGCCTGTGGTCCAGCACCACTTCTCTCTCTGCTTTGCTCTCACTGCACTGACCTCATTTCTGTTCCTCCACACAATAAGCTCCTCCCGCCTCAGGGCCTTTGCACATGCAGATCCCTCTGCCCTGAACACCTTTTCTCCCTCTTTGCATCATGGCTTCTTCTGATCTCAGGATAAAGATCACATCCCTGGAAAGGACCTCTGTGACCCAGAGGAGACTAAATGTTGGGCCTAGAGCCAACCACTCACCAGGGCATCTCCTAAATAGAGTGAAGCCCTTGTGAGCAATTTTGAAATCTGTCTCTGTTGTGGGGTCTCAGTAGGGTGCAATAGAAAGTATTAACCAAAAATCAGGAGCCCTGGGCCTGGGCCTTGGTGTGACCTTGGGCAAGTTACTCCCCCTTTCTTAGGCCACACTGTCTTCTTTTATAAAATAAACACAGCGGGCCAGCCTGGTGGCACACTGCTACAGTGCGCCACTTGGGAAGCGTGGTGGCACTCCCACCGAGGGTTCGGATCCCACATACAGACCGGCTGCTCACTGGCTGAGCGAGGGGCAGGCGCAACAGCGAGGGGTGTGATCCCATTGCCGGTTCTGGTCCGGTACGGGCGCGACACTGAGGGTTGCGATCCGTTGCCGGACACGAAAAAAAGACAAAAAGGAAAAATAAATAAATAAATAAATAAAATAAACACAGGGCTGGTCCGTGGCTCACTTGGGAGAGCGTGGTGATGACAACACCAAGTCAAGGGTTAAGATCCCCTTACTAGTCATCTTTTTAAAAAATAAATAAATAAATAAATGAAATAAAATAAAAATCAAAATAAACACAATGAGTTTCTACAACTCAAAGTTTCTTTCCAGTTCTTATATTCTACAATTTGCTCCTTTATCCCACCTCACCCTCCAGCTTAGCCATAAAATGAAGCATAGAGGCATTCCTGTGATAGACCACAGCATAGCAGGGGATGAAAGGGCTTTATGTGGCCAAAAAAGAGTCTGCTGACCCCTCCCTGCTAAGAGGCAGTTCCAAGAACTCTAGCTGTGAAACCATTTGCTCGCCTAATTCTTCCAGTCTCTTTCCGTGATGCGTTTCCCAGAGAAGCGTCATTTCTGTAGACAGGTCACACACTCTTATTCTTACAGCACAGGAAAAAAGAGAAGGAGAAGTAGGTGAATCAGACCACTGAAAATAAGATGGGATCAAGAGGGTTTTTCTCCTTTGACAATTTGGTATTGCTGTCTCAGGCTGCCACCTTGGTAAGGTTGCTAGTCTTTGAAGATATTAATCTAAGGGCAGGATCAGGCAATTCACCAAAGAAAATGTATAAGTTACCAATCCAGACATAACATGAAGAACCACACCAATATTTTTCAAATCAAATCAAATCTACAGGAAGAAAATATTTTTTACCTATCAGATTGGCAAGGATGAAAAAGATACATAATATTGCCAAAGATTTGGAGAGATTAGACAAATTGGGATCACCTAAAAAGTTGAGAAACCTGCATATACTTTGAGCCCACAAGTTCATTCTTGATACTTTTTTGTAGAATATCTCCCACAACTACATGAAGTTATATGTGTGTAAGTGGTCACAGCAGCCTTGTTTGAGAGAACAAAAAAAATTATAAACAATCTAGATGTCCATCAATAGAGACTGGCTAAGTAAGTAATAGTACTTCTTTATACAAGATTATCAGGCCACAGTTAGGAAGAACGGGGCATATATTTCTAAGCTGTCTCTGAAAGATGCCCATGATATTTGTTAAAAGAGAAGCAAGCAAGCTGTGGAAAAGTTCTATAGCTATTTTTTTTTTTTTTTTAAAACAAATAAATAAGCGACATCTATATATTCAGGTATATATTTACATATACATAGAAGGATCCAGAGGTCTTTCTTAAACTCAGCAAAGGCATTCTAGGCAACTACTAAAAATCGCTGGCCCCCATGGTTTGGGTAGCATCTGGAAAAGTTTTATAGCTTTTTTTTTTTTTTGGTAAAACAAATAAATAAGCGACATCTATATATTCAGGTATATATTTACATATACATAGAAGGATCCAGAGGTCTTTCTTAAACTCAGCAAAGGCATTCTAGGCAACTACTAAAAATCGCTGGCCCCCATGGTTTGGGTAGCATCTCTGAGGAATCTGCACTTCCAGGGGACATACTTTCTGATCTCTAAAGAGACCTTAGTGGCCATCTATTCAAACCCCTCATGTTAGAGACCTACAGGCTGAGCTGACCTGAAGAGACTGACCTGAAGGCACAGAGCTTTTGGAGATTTGCTGCCCTTTGACACATTATATGCATGATTGGTGACATTAGTTTGACACAATTAAATGCAGAGCTGGAGGAGGGGTAGCAGAGTCAATTGTGGAATAAATTCCTGTGATGGAATAAATGATGAAATAAACTCAGCCACTGAAAAGGATGTAGAGCAATATTTATTGACACTAATTTATGACATATTTCTGAGTTAACAGAGCATGTAAACAAAGAGCATATAATGTTTGAAACATTTAAAAAACTACACATATATGTATAGAAAAAGGTTTACAAAAGGATATGAAGCTAGTTAAGATCGCCATGGTGAAATTGACTACGAAGTGTAGTATATCTGCATCTTCTGACTTTTTCACCAAAAACACCAATTATTGGTAATTAGTCTCCAGGATGGACCCCAGTGATCCCCACCTCCTGGTATCCGTGCCCTTATGCCACTCCCTCCCCTTCAGCGTGGGCTGGATTTAGCAATGTGCATCTGGAGAACAGAATATAGTGGAGTGGATGTGATGTCGCTTCTGAAATCAAGATAGAAAAAGACTGAGGCTCCCATCTCTTGCTCCCTCTGTTGCTCTGAGGGAAGCCCACTGCCATGTTGTGAGTTGTCCTGTGAAGAGATCCCATGACGTGGAACTATAGGAACTACTGGCCAACAGCTAGCAAGAAGCTGAGACCCTCAGTCCAGTAGCCCACAAGGAATTGCATCTTGCCATGATCCACACAGGTGAGCTCGGAAGTAGGTCCTTTCAAAGTGAAACTTCAGATGAGACAGGTCCTTTCAAAGTGAAACTTCACGGCCCCAGCTGAACGCCTGACTGTGGTCCTGTGAGACCCCTTGTGCCACAGCCAGCTGGATAAATAGTGCCAGGTTCCTGACCCACAGAAACGGAGATAATAATTGTTTGCTGTTTTAAGCTGCTTAGTTTTGGCTTAATTTGTTACACAACAATAGAAACTAACTCACTTACCTGATGATATTTTAGAAATTACTCTTTTAAAAAAATCCTAGCGACAAGTTTGCCAACAAACTTAGGACTAACTCCTCAGTCCCTCTTCCCCCATCCACTCCTTTCCTCCTGGCATTGCCAAAACTAGTCAGATCCAAACATCTGGGTCCTGATCCTCTATAAACCAGAAGCATTGACCTCTCTAGCCTCAGTTTCCTCCTCTTTAGGAAAAGGGGGTGGTGCGTATTTGCAGAGGACTTGCTCAGTCCCTACCTGCATGCGTCCTCCCCAATGTGGGAAGACCTTGTCTGGGCCACTCAGCGTGAGTTCTCTCCTTCATCCCTGCACTTATCTTCTCTTTTTCTCTCCCCCCTCACTTCAGATATGCAGGCTCCAATTCTGTGAAGTGCACATTCCAGAGGAAATAAATAAAGCTAAACTGAAGCAGCCCCGAGGAGGAATGTGACAAGAATTCAGACGTACAGTTAGACTTAGTGTCAGATTTAGGGAGCTTCTCAGTCATCGGTTTACTCTGTTCAGCCACTGCAAAAATAGAAATAAGAACTTTTTTTAACAGCTGAAACCAAACTAGCACAGTCTGCCTAAAGTCTCACCTGAAAGTTCCAAATCTGAAGAAATTTGTGCTTGTAGCCTGGCCTCTGGGTAACATTTAGCCCTGTTTAAGAAAGAGAGGACAAGAAGAGCTTCTAAAAACTCTCCAGATTTTAAGTTCCCTGCACCCAAGAGCCTCTACCAGCCAGACATAATGAGAAACTGGAATAATTTTCTATGAGCCCAAACCCACTAAATGTGCTGGGAACATGCTTCGATAGTCGTTAATGGAATTAAGCATGCTGAGGGGAAAGAGATCAAACAAATACCTCAAGCTTCCATTCTGTAATCCTAGAGAAGCAATCTGATCAGGAGCCCAGTTAAATACGACAAAAAGTACAGAACTCTCAGTCCTCTGAGGTCTAGAACAGTCTACTTTCCCTCTGGTGTGGCTCATGGCATAAGCCTAAGACAATCCCTCTACAAGCATAAAATGGTATATTTAGAGGGTGACTAAGTACTAAGTGTTCACCAGGACAGAGATCTAAGTGGCGCAGGCAGCCTTAGGATTACGATCCTTGCAGAAAACAGATCCCATACAGGGCCCACTTTTTGCTTCAGCTCCCCTGATAGCTTAAGGCTGGATTTTAATCAATGCTGCAGAAGTTAGTTGGTTTCGGGCCCCTCCTGTGATGACAGTCCCTTATCTCTTGGCAAGGTCCTTACCTTCTTGTGAGGTCACAATGGCAGGAATAGAACAGTAGTAACAATCATGACAGCTAGGTGCTACATATGCATTATCTTATTTAAATTTTAAATCTACCCGGTAGGCTTATTAAATGCATGTAAGAGACGAGAAGATTGAAGCATAGCAGTATTAAATCATCTCCAAGGACACAGGTAGTAAATGGCAGACCTGGTTCAAGCATAGGCCTGTGGGACTCCAGGCTCATGATCTCTGCCGTGTACTCTGGACTGCATCGTCACAGATACTTTCCCAAACCTGCAGCCTCCTCACTGACTGGGGGTCACAGTATCAGCTCTCCTGGAAATCCCCTGCAGCTATGAGAGAGACGGATGGTCAAGGTCAGTGGTTCTCAACCAGTCTGAACATCAAAATCCACAGGAATGCCAAGGCCCATCCCACTCCTGAGACTTTCAGATCCAGCAGTCTGAGATAGTGCCACAAATATGCATTTTTCAACAGGGGTTCTGGTTGATGCTGGCACAGTCAAATCACACAATGATATTTTGGAACCACCAGACTGGGTGGCCTTAAAATTCCCTTCCAGAACTAAGGCCCATGGCAGGAGGACACTTGGGGAACTGCCTGGTCACCTGCTGGTTGATGCTGGCACAGTCAAATCACACAATGATATTTTGGAACCACCAGACTGGGTGGCGTTAAAATTGCCTTCCAGAACTAAGGCCCATGGCAGGAGGACACTTGGGGAACTGCCTGGTCACCTCCCCCTCTCTGAACTCCTCTCTCTATCTGGTGTCACTTCCTGGGCCCAGCCACCCCACCGTCATCCTCTCTGACTCCCTTCTGGCCCAGGCTAGGAGCTCACAGTCACAGACACGCTGGCCTCTACCCCGCTGACCTATCTATGCATGAGCTCTCGTCTCTGGCAGCTTTTCTGTAGATTTGGGTTCCAGCTCTGTGTCATCAAATCTTTCCAGGCCTGTATTCTTTTTAATAGGTAACACACACACACACAGTACACATCTCCAAAGTTACAAAAGAGAATATTGAGAAATATCTTCTTCCCAACTTATCTCCTAGACACCCAGGTCTCATTCCCAGAGGGACCCCAGACATCACTTACATTTAAAAATATAAATGGTAGCTCACTGTACATATGGTTTCACTCTTTGCTTATTTTGAGAAAAACATATTTTGAAGATTGCTCTAGATCAGTGCCTAGAAAGTTCTGCAGCTTCATTCTCCATTGCATGAGTATACCATAACTTATTTTAACCATTTTCTATTGATGAACAGTTAGGCTGTTTCCAACCTTTGGCTATTAATAACAATGCCACAGCTAATACTGTTGTACGTATGTCATTTCCCACATGTGCAAGAATATCTATAGAATAAAATTTGTAGAAGTGGGTTATAGATCAAAGGGTATGTTATTCTTCTTAACTCCAATTTCCCATTGTCCCTGAGCCAGACTTCTAATCCTTGGCACCATGGGTAACAGAGCTCAGGCCTCTGTTCATTGATGTCCCAAGTCTCTACCCTGGGTCCCTGATTTCCTAGGGCTGGAGATCCCTGATTTCCAGGAGCATTGCAGTGGGAATGTCCAGTTTACTTGCCCTCACCTGGTCAGTGTTCTCCCTGCCAGGCCCCCGTTTCAGGCTTTGAGACTCAGGCTTGCAAAGGTTTTTCTTTCTTAATGGGCTTGTTCTTCAGATCCTGGGATAACCTTCCCTGTCTAGATTTAAAGTTCTTGAGCTCCCTTTCTGATGCTAACACCTCCTCAATAGTCATCTCTGTCCACCCAGGTTCTTTTTTTTCTACGTCAACTAATCCCAACTCTTCACCTCTCTTAGCTGGCTCACCATATTGAATCTCAAGACCTAGCATGATTAGGAGATAGCATCGGACCATCTCCAGATAAAACCACAGTGCAGGTGACATTTATTTTAGAGTCTTTCTGTCTGTTTTCTCTGGGTTACCTCACGTCCTGAAAATGCTCTCTGGCTCCCCAGAGGTTCCTCTGGGCACATTGTCTGGATCCTCCTCCTGTATTTAACAAAATGATCTGTGTCCAAATTTCTTACACTTTCTCCATCCTTATCTCAGAACATATTCAATTTGTCTTATCTCCCATCTCCTGGGGTCCTATTGGATAAACCCCCCTCCTTGGCAGATAATATCAGCCATGTGATAATCTTCCTAGAGACATTTTCATCTTGGTGTGGAACTTCCAGAGATATCTTTGCTGACAGAATGACACTTCAAGAATGGCAGTTCCCACATCAAGGTAGGTCAGGGGTGAGATATTTTAAGAAGGGAGGAGTGGTCTTACAGGCAGCATGGCATGGAAGAAAAAGGACACAACAAAAAGAACACACCAAAACATCTGGTGTCCCACATCCCCCCTTACCACTGTGTGAGGCTATTAGCCTCTCAGTTTGCGGAACTCAAGTTTCCTTAAAATCCATTTCTCATAGTGATGTTGAAGTCAACCAAGATGACTGAAGAGAAAGTGCCTTGCAACCAGGAAAGACTTGTTCGGGTACAAGGTATCGTTACTCTTCCAGCAGCCCCTTGCAAGGCAGCCACTTGGCAAGAGGGAAGGAAGACAAAATTGTCCTACCTTGTCTCCACTGAGTGTTCTCTAGAAAGTACTGATAGCAACAGGTAAACCAAGGAAGCGCTTATGAAAATCTTTTCATCATCGGGGTCAACACTAATTTCTTCATCTTGTCTCAAACATTAACTTCAATTTCTTAGAAGTGTAGAGTAACATCTTCTCCTGTGTGACAGATAGATATTCTACTTGAATTTCTTTTCATGAATGCTAGACACATAAGTGTTCTTTCTGCGTTCTATCAGTTCTCCCTAATTTTTGGAAGGCGTTTCCTGTATCTGCTGTTCAAACTGTGTCTTTTTGCTTATTCAACTTGCCGTGGAATCCTGGCTGTCACGGGAAGTCTTTCTGAACAGCCTAGACGGGAGCCGACAGCTTCCTCCTCGACACTGACTCGGGGTTCCCAGAGCGCTCTGGCCACGGTCTCCTTCCCGAGCTGTACGAGCCCGGGCGACTCGGGCGCAGATGTGGCCTTTGTTTCTCCGCATTGTCCCTCATGCTTTTGCTCTGATGTGGACATGTCCATTACTATTGGTCCAGGTCATTGCATCCTGGATGATCTCCTCAGGGGAGGCAGAATTATAGGAAGCAGTATTTTGTCCCAAGCCAGAATAATATTAAATGAAAAGATGAATAAATGCTTCTTTCCACAACAGCTTTAGAGACATCTTTGGCTTCTCTTTTCCCCAAGTCAACTAAAAAAAAAAAAAAAAATTCCTAAATCTCCCAAAGCTCATTCCTATTCCTACTTGTTCTGCACAGCAAGCCTGTGAGAAAGGCATTTGGGGGAAACTAGAATTTTGAGAAGTTAAGGGATTTTTTAAGGCCACAGGACTAGTAAGTAGCCTGAGCAGGATCCAGGAGCAGTACAATGAAGACAAGGGTCCTGAAGACCCTTTAGCCTTGAAACCAAGTGAAACACTGGACCAGTGTGTGTGGCAAGAGCAAGGTTCTGCTTATTGTGAAAAAACTGGGTCTTGAAGATGATTCCATATCAATATATAGAGAATTCTGCAATTGAATGGTCTAACGTATGGGTGTGCCATAATTTATTTTCACCGGTTGGGAAGAATTGATATTAATATCAGAACCACAGTAGTGTCATGCCCGGCTATAACTGGCTATGTGTGTATACCTCTATGAATGAATAATTAATGGTGGATGATTCCATATCAATATATAGAGAATTCTGCAATTGAATGGTCTAACGTATGGGTGTGCCGTAATTTATTTTCACCGGTTGGGAAGAATTGATATTAATATCAGAACCACAGTAGTGTCATGCCCGGCTATAACTGGCTATGTGTGTATACCTGTATGAATGAATAATTAATGGTCAAATGTATTTATAACTGTATATCCATATCTGCCTGTCCATCTATGTGTAGGGGTATCTATTTGTACAATACATGGTCACAAAAGTAGTAAATAATCTCTTAACTTTTCACCCATGGTGTTTTTAGCTTTTTAAAATGAGTCCCCTTGTTCTTTCATAATCTCGTATTAATAATTTGTCCAAGTTTTGTACATTCTTTCAACCAATTGCTTCAATATCAAAGTCCGGTGTACCTCTAAAGTTACTTTCATATACATATGTACATATGTGTTCGGTACACAGTTATTCAGTTCTCCTTTCTCACCATCTCTTTACCACAAGAGCATCACCATCAGTTGGGGGGAGGCAGTGAGGGTCATATCGTATTTTCTCTATTTGTCCAAAATTATTTCTAACATAGTGTTCTAGGTTTAGGGGAGAAAATGGAATTCCCATCAGGACACGTTAAGCTGAAGACTTAGACACCCAGATGAGATGTCAGTCAGGTATCATCTACCCCTATGTGTTTCCTTTTCCAAACTGGGACTGCTTAGTTCTGTCTTCAGAGACATGGTCCTCAAACTTTTTATTATCTTGGGCTCCTGCTCTGAGAAACACTCCAGTTCTTCAACATTCCTCTTGAATGTGCCACCCAGAATCAAATATAGCACTCCAGACAATGGCTGACCAGCGGAATGGACACATGTTTTATATAAGTCCTAGAGACTATCACAGACATCACTGGTGCCCATTCCATATTCCCTTGAGCCTTACCATTTTAGAGCCTGTCAGCCTGACTTCTCACTGTCAGCACCTCTATATTTTTGCCTGAGGGCTTTCTCTGGCTGCCAGAACCCACTTTGTACACAGTGAGAAGTGTTAATGAATCGACACTCCCCAAAGGAGCCTTCAGCCAGTGACTAGTGGGAGTCGTAGTACAAATGCCACGGCTCCCTCCCCCATCAGCTGGGGTACCCCTGGGATTCACGTTCTCTACCCTTCTAAGAGTTCCCCAGCAGCATCAACCTCCTGTTACCTCGTGTCTACTGGCCTGATATTCACCCTTTACTGGCTCCTTCCCTGACTTACTTTCCCCATTCCATATGACAGGGGATTCCCTGGGGTCACCTCTCAAATTAATTACTTGTACTGAAATCCTTATCCCATGTTCTGCTTCTGGGAGAACCCAAAGTAAGACGGAGCCTAATACTGACTCAGCTTCGTTAGCATCACATTATGCTGTTGCTTTGTCCTGATTTTATAGTCACATTAAATCCCCAACCGTTATTTTATGTTGACTGCTACCAAGCCATACCTGTTGAATGCTGTACTTTTGCTATTAGGTTTTTTTTTTTTTAACATAAACTCAGACTTCGTATTTATTCCTGTTACACCCCTGGTTTATTTCCATAGTTCAACCGAACAGAAAACTTTGAATATTGATTTGTTCTTTTATGTTGTTACCTATCCCTCTCAGATGTGAGTCATATCTGGAAATCTGGTAGGCACGTCTTCTGTGCCTTCACTCACTTCTTTTAGAAAAACATGGAACGAGGTCGGGTTAGGAACAAAGTTCTAAACAAAATTCCTCTCTTGATTCAATGATTCTTTCAGTAAGAATCCTCATTGTCAGTGATTCAAACTAACTGCACAAATTCAACCGAGAATTTAAACATTTGTCCATAAGAATGTCAGGCAAGATTGGCTCAGTTGCTTTGCTAGAGTCAAAACCATCTGCAATGATGTCATGCCTCTGATACACGTGTCCATAGCCCTATCAGAAAGGAAATGTGGTTAGTTTGGCTTGTTATTAGCAATTTCGTGTTAACCACTAAGAACTCCTGGATTCATTTCTAAAAGCCCCCAATCTCCCTTTTAATAGTATGTTCTGGTGCTTTACCAGGGAGCTATGTGTGCATGTAAGGTGGGAGGGGGGCATAAGGAGGAGAGCAGGGTGCTTAAGTTTAAGGTTTCCAGAATCTACCCTTTCCTTTTATTTGAGAATGAGAACTTTTAGCAATACCTATTTTCCTATCAACAGAAAGTAATACTAAGGTCATGTTTGCAAGTGCTTTCTGGAGCCTAGGATGCAATTTTTCTGGAGACATCATCTCATTTCAGGTGGTCACATGCTCCTCGTGTCCCTTGCCACCTCCCTTCTGCTGAGCCCTCCCATCTCCCATCTTCCCACTGGGAAGGCTGATTCTTGCTAGAAAATCTAGACGGGCCGATGGCCCCATAGTCCCTCATCAATCTTCTCAAATCTGTCCCCTCCCTGTCTCATTTGTCTTTTTTTAACATCAAATATATGGTTTAAAGTTGTTGGCATTTTATGTAGCCGTTGGGAACTCAGGCTCCTTCTGACTTAGCCCTCCACCCCCACCCTATGGCCCAGTCTGCTCCAGGACTCCCCAACACCTCAAACTCTGCCCTGAGCTCCCTGAGCAGCCATAGGGGCTTTTTGTTTTTTTATATTGTTTTGTTTTATTTTGCCTCTCACTACCTTTTCACTTTCACTGGCATCATTCCCATTCAATAATCTGATTCATTTTTATCCTCTCCCATTTCTCATCAGAAATGCCCCCTTTTATAATCTCTTCCCTTGGGATCAAACCCAGTTTTCCTCTGAAGAGCTTGAGGTGAGGTGGGCATCGCTTGTCTGGATCTTACCCACCCTCCACCAGTTTTCCTCGTGAATGTCCCTCAGTTCTTCAAGAACTCTAAGAAGACTACTTGCATGGACTGAAATCCCCTCCAGAGTAGGGACAGACCCCTACTTGTGTTTGTGCCAGCACAGTGCTTGTTTAGCCCAGACCATGTTTCTGGAATAAAATTTAATGACGGGATGCGTTTCTTCTCTCATGCATGATTAGGGTGACTTGCCATGAACTATAATTATATAACTGTATGACTTGCCATGAACCCATAACTATATAATGCAGCCACACCCGTAGAATCCTCATGAAAATAGCCTGCCTCCTCCCCCTCAAAAACCACTCAGTTACCTATACTCTTAAAACTAACAACAACCTCCTAGTGTGGGCATGGTGAGTGACAGGCCTGGGTTGCCACTGGGGTCCAGGGAGCAAGAATTTGATTTCCTGATACAGCTTCCCTCTCTTCCCAGCAGCCCAGCCTTCCTCCTCAGGAAGCCTTGGGAGCAAGCTGTCGAGGACGCCTGAGTAGCTCAGGAGGAGAAAGAAGCCAGCCTGTGACCTACAGAGTGTATCCACAGCCCAGGAGCCTCGGACCCTTCTGCTGAATGGGGCTCTAATAGGCACCTGCCACCGCCACAGTCAGCACAGTCAGTGGGGACTGGACTGAGGAGGAGGAGGGAGGAGGGGAAAGAGACCTGGGGGAGGGGAGAAAGCGCGAGGGAAGGAGGAGCCAGCCAAGATTCCTGCCTCCACTCCCAAATCCCTTTGCAAAGCCATTACCAAGATTGATTTTAATAAATGAAAGATTTACCTGGGTCGAACATTGTTTTAAACTGGCAGCAATTAATTAATTAACCATCACTAGCCTGGACATCATAATGGGATGATATTTTGATGCTAACACATTATTGAAAAGGACAAGCCATGTTTTGGGGGGTTTTTATTTTTTTGCAAGCAATCAATTAATCAGCCCCAAATGAAAATTCAGACCACTGTTTATGCTCACAGGCACTTAATAGCTTCCTGTGCTGGTTCCAAATTCCTGCTTTAGGACTCTGTACCCTGTTAAGCAGTTTGACTCAAGTCAGTCAATGTTAACTCAGTATTTTTTTTAAAAATCGCAATAGTTAACTTTAAGAAATCTTTGCAACATCCTCTTCATAATTAATAAATGAAAAATGTTCCTGCAGCTAATCAATAAAGTTGTTAGAGAGAATTGATCGGATGGGGAACTCTTTTTGTGGGTACAATTTTTCACCTATTCAGAACAAAAGACTCCCTAGAGTGCTATCAACATGACAGACACTTAGGAGTCTGACCCAAAAGAAAAAAAAAAAATAGAAAGACCATTAATTAAAATCTCTGGGAGTGACATCTTCCATTCTGGAGGTGGGGAGAAGGGTCAGGTGCGTAGGTGGTTAATAAGAAGCTTCTGGGGGAGGTCAGGAAAGCCCAGGTGCACAGGACGTCCCTCTCTAATGCTGTGCCCTGGAAGCTGAAGACAGGACTAACCCATGCAGGCCTGTGTCGTTTGAGTTTGTTGAGAAGCATGGTAGCCTCATTTTTGCAGGTGTGGTACATAAAATGCATGAAAATCTGCTGGGATGGAATAATACCTTGCAGGTTATTTCGATGTGTGAAGTATTCAGTATGTTCTGGAGCAAGGAACTCTAAGCACTCTACCAGCTCCCAAGCCTGAGGGCTCACCAGAATTATTTACACAGATTCTTATGCCCATCACATCTACTGAATCAGAATTGGTAAGACCAGCATGTAGGAATCTGTGTTTTTAAAACGTGCCCCAGTGCTTTGACTCTGGTTCATATCAGTGCATGGTTACCACTGATTTCATCCATCTTCCCATCTCCAGGAGCAAATGCAGGCAAGGAATGAAATGTGTCATGGCCCCTGCCCTGTATCTTGTGCTGGACGTATTTACTGAGTCCTTACTGTGTGCCAGGCATTAAATGTACATCAGTCATTTAATCCTCACACTGATCCTATAAGATTTTTATTATCTTCTACTGTGTGCCAGGCATTAAATGTACATCAGTCATTTAATCCTCACACTGATCCTATAAGATAGGCAACATTTTTATTATCTTTCAGATGAGTAAACACAGATGAGTAAACAGAGATTTAGAAAGATGAAATAATTTGCTGAAGTTTACACACCTAACAAGAGGCCCCCCACCCCCGGTTTTGAATCCAGGTTTGTCTGGTTCTGATGTTCATGCTCTTACCACGATGACATACTGCCCCAGGACGTGACAGGCAGCCAGGAGGACGCAGGACAGACTTGTGGGCTGAGAGCTCTGAACATGCAGGATTTGAATAAAAAACACGTAAGGTAGGTGGTCTCTCAATTCCAGATTCATGGAGCTTTTGCTCATATGATTAAATGAATTAAGGTAATATCTTGTCCCTCCTCATAGGATGCTGTCTTCCATTCTTTTACAAGCCACAAAATGATCAAAGTTGGCGATAAGGTAGATCGGAAGAACAGCTGTAATTTTCCCACAACATTTCTGGCCAGTGAGCTTGTTTTTTTATTAGAGTAAGTATAATTTAATTAACTATTGACCATACAGTATTCTTGGACAACTGGAGCATGTGTTAAAAATGCAGGTTCTCGGCCTTACCCCAGATCTACTGAAATAGTCCGATGATTTGCATTTTCGACAAGCTTTCCAGACTATTCTGATGTCCAGTGAAGTGTGTGAATCACTGATGTACCACTTTACCCACTGGCCCCATCTCCCGTTCCTGGAGAGATGCTGGTTGATGATGCAATGGGGAGTGTATTGAACAGGGAGTATTCTGGTCATTTATTGTTCTATAACCAATCACTCCAAAACTTAATGACTTAAAACCACTAAATGTCTAAAAACAAACACTTATTTAACCCATCAATCTGCAGTTTGAGCAGAGCTTAGCAGAGAAAATCCATCTCTGCTCCGTGCTGCACCAGTTGTGGCTGCGGTAGAATGGAGCTGAAGGATCCACTTCTGAGATGGTTCACTCACATGGCTGGTCAATTGATACCAGCTGTTGACTGGGAGCTCAGCAGGGGCTGAGAGCTAATGACCTGGGTTTCCCTCCATGTGAACTTCTCCATGGGCCACTTGGGCTTCCTCACAGCATCGTGGCTGGGTTCCAAGATTACAAGTTCCAAGAGACAGAAAGTAGTAGCTGTCAGCTCCTTAAAGTCCTGAGCTGGAAGCATCAGTTCTGCCATATCCTATTGGTCAATCAATCACGGAGCCCAGATTCAAGGAGAGGAGACATAGACCCCCTCTCAATGGAAGGAGTATCAAAGAATTTGGGGGCCATGTTTTAAAGACACCATAGTCAGAGTGCCTGTTTTAGTCCTCCTTCTGCAATTAGTTGTGACATTTTGAAAAGGTACCTTTACCTTGTCAGTCTTAGGTTCTTTGCAAACAATATGAAGAGGTTGGGCCATGTCATTGTCTGAGGATCTCTGATTTTTATCACCGATAAGAACAGTAGCACATTTGGGTGCAGGGAAACTCCTCTGTAAGAGTTGTCTTCGTTTTTCAGTAGTTATATTAAGATTCTTTCACACATGTCTGAAATCCATGTCCTTGTGGGGCTTATTTAGCTTGGCAGCAGTTTTAGGTCTATTTCAGAAGTCCCCCTGAGTTCCAAAAGAGGCTGTGGAGGTTAACTCAGCTATTGGGATACAGGCTTAGTTAAACTACCATCCTCTCCCCAGGCTTCCCAGCACAAGGACACAATCATGCAGCTGCTTGCTCATAATCTAAAAGTCATTTTTCAGAAGAATGTGAGAAAAAATAGCTGCTTTGGTATTACTTTAGTCTCTTCTCAAGATCCCAAGGTCTATGCAAAAGTGCATCAAATATCTCCATGTCAAGGAAGGGTAGGGAAGAAGAGATGGAGGAATTTGGCCATTGCATCTTATTTCCTCATGACAGAAGATGAGAGATGCTGCTTCTTCTGCCTTGTAATGCTAGAGGGGTCAGGGACACCAGGGAGATTATTTGATCATGACAACACCTGGAACACAAGATGAGATTAGGAGTTCCTAAACATTTTGGAGATCACCATCTCTATTCCAATTTAAATGAAAACTAGAGATTCTGTCAAGACTCTTTTGGTTAGTTTCAAGTGACAGAAACCCAACTTA
>NW_007727902.1:268094-272902 GCF_000696425.1 Galeopterus variegatus
GAAAACTAGAGATTCTGTCAAGACTCTTTTGGTTAGTTTCAAGTGACAGAAACCCAACTTATTTTGGCTTAAAATAAAACAAAAAAGGCAGGAGGGACTCAGCAGTTACATGTAGGACAGTTTAAGAGATGAATCTTTAACAACAGACTGATCCAGTTTTCAAATGATGTCGTCAGGACATCGTCTTTCTCTCTTGGCTGTGTGTGCTCTGTGTTGACTTTATTCTCGGCAAGCTTTCTCTCTATGGTGGCAAAGACAGACACCAGCAAAGGTAATCTTATATACCAGTGTGGCACTTTAGCTGAAAAAATTCCACCGAAAGTCTCCAGGCAAGTCTCAGGCCCTGTGACCAGTTGTGAACAGTCGCTTGGTTGACCTGTGGGGCCTGGGTCTCATGACTAAGGGTGGAAACAACCCCACTGTGATCAACTCAGACTGAGCAAGCAGAAATTGGGGTGCTGTTACCAAAAGAAAATAAAAAGGTCGGCAGGCAAAAAGTAAACTCTTCACCCAATAAAAATACACACACCTTACATTAGTTTCTGAGGGCTGCTGTAACAAATTACCACAAACTGTGTGGCTTAAAACAACAGAAGTGTATTGTCTCTCTGTTCTGGAGAAGAGAAGTCTAAAAACAAGGTGCTGGCAGGGCAGCATTCCCTTTGAAGGCTCTAGGGGAGAATCCTTCCTTGCCTCTTCCAATTTTTGGTGGCTCCTGGCATTCCTTGGCTTGGGGAAGAATCACTCCAATCTCTGCCTCCATCTTCACATGGCCTTTTCCCCTGTGTGTCTCTGTGTCCTCTCCTCTTCTTATTAGGACACCAGTCATTGGACATAATGTCATCCTAAATCTAGTATGATTTCTTCTCAAGATCTTTAACTGATTACATCTGTAAATACCCTATTTCCAGATAAGATCACATTCTGAAGTTCTGGTTGGACTTGAATTAGGAGCGCACTGTTCAATCCACAATATAACACATGCACACAGTAGAAGCCAGTTGCATGCCTGCCCACTCATCACAATTGAGGTATCTCCAGACTCTTCCACATGTCCCCTGGGGGACAAAAATGTCCCCAGTTGAGAACCATTAGCCTACACCAGACCTGGTGTACTGTTAAGACACACAGAGACATTCTGGTGCTGCAGCCATCCTGGTTACTTGTGCCAGACAACTCTGATAGGGCCACACATGCGAGGATGCTCATCATCCCTGAGGATTGTCTGTGGCAGCTGACAATTGGGGCACACTCTAGTTGTCCATCACCACAGGGAATTAATAAGGAAAGTGTCATCTTAAAGCAGACTTTTATCCCACATCCTCCTCTGTCATCAGACCCAACAGCTTCTCCACCATCAGCCGCGTCACTTGGCCAAGACATAAAAACGCATCAGAGATTCAATTTGGTATTTCGCTCAGCCCTCCCCTCAAGGCTCACGCCCTGACCCAACAGCTTCTCCACCATCAGCCGCGTCACTTGGCCAAGACATAAAAACGCATCAGAGCTTCAATTTGGTATTTCGCTCAGCCCTCCCCTCAAGGCTCACGCCCTTCTGTGGTTTACCAGCCGCTTTTTAGGGAAGAATTGGTGTTCAATCCATCTCTGCTTCCCTCCAGGACCAAGCTCAGTGCTTTGCGTTCAAATATCATTCAATAAATGCTAAATCTATTAAATATGTAATAGTATTACCTAGAATTTATTTGTTAACTCTATATAAGATATATTGAGATTGCGTGAGATCAAAATAAATGTTTGATTTTTAAGAAAATAATCCATTTTTAGAAAGTAAATATAATTTAACTCGGTTGCCCTGCATAAATAGGAAATCTGATTATTCTTTGATCTTACTTTTCCTTTTTAAAATTTAATTCACAGAGAGATGACCAATTATAGATGACCCTACAGCTTAATAACGTATCTGTTAATGTTCTAGAAAAAAAAAGCCTGTGAATTAAATTAAATATTAACGGGGTTTGAATTGATTTGAGGAACTGAAACAAATAGATATGGTACCCTGTTGTGATTGAGTTCTATATACTTCTACCGCAGACTAACTCTGCATTTGGAAATCAAGGAGAATCCTCGCATCTGTCCTGACATCTTCAGAATCCGTTTCCCTTGGACCATGGTATTAGTCCGTTTCTGTTGCTTATAAACTGAAACTTGGTAATTTGTAAAGAAACAATATTTATTGCTTACAGTGTAGAGGCTGGGAGGGCCAAGGTCCAGGGAACACATCTGGTGAGGGCCTTGATCTTGGTGGTGACACCAGAGACACAGGGTATCACATGGCAAAAAGACAGAAGCAAGAGAGACTAAGTGCCTCACTCATTTTCCTTATAGCCCTGCCCATGACCACCACTGAGCCATCAATGTCCTCATAGAGAAGGTGACCCTTACATTAGCATAAAGAGGCTTGAGGAACATCTGGGGAAGGCATCCAGTCAGCACGTGGACGTGAGATTTAGAGAGCAGAAGCGAAGTCAGTGCTGGAGATGCTAGCCTGGAGGTCATTAGCTTTGAGGGAGTTGTGTGAAGTTGGGTGAATGGCTGAGATGCCCCAGATGGCACCACCAATAGCCTAAGAAAATGAGGGTGAAAGAGAGCTGCTCGGAACCTCAACCAATGAGGGAACCAGCGCAGGACCTGTTGGAACTGATGGCTGGTCCCCGAGGCTGAGACAGCACAGCAAGCTTACCTTGACAGTTTATGAACACAGGCTCTGGCCTCCGATCTGAGTCCCAGTGCAAGCTGTGTGGCCTTGAGCAGATTGCTTAACTATGACTCAGTTTCCATAACCATAGACTGGGATTTGCACTAGTACATATCTCAGGATTGCTGGAAAAATTAAATGAGATAATGTTTATAAAGCAGTGTCTGGCACATAGCAAACAATCATGGAATAGTAGCTGTTATCCTTTTATTATTAAAATAAATGTGAAAGACTGGGAAACAAATTTTAACCCTTTAACTGCTGGATTGTAACACAGGCATTTGTTTATTCCAGAAATATTTTTTGAGCACCTGCGATAAACCAGGCAAAGTTTTTGGTGCCAGTAGGGGAGAAAACAACACCTGTAGCCTTCAAGCTCAACCTGAGGCCATGAACTCAAGGGGATTTGTGAAATCAGATGAGGAAAAAAATGCATCTTTATTTCCATTAAACTAAGATTTAGCATTTCCTTCAACTACTAATGTGGGCAACAAACTACAGTAGTATTAGCAGTACCTGCAGCTTTGATGCCAATAGAAATATTTTCATATCATATTACAGGTTATTGCAGATATCTAAAAATATTTGTTTAAAATGGCATTACTTCAAAATCAGCTAGTTGGTAGGCCACTGTTAGATATTATTATCTTATCTGTTAATAAAGAAGCACACATATCCTTGTATTCTAAATTTGAGGATCCTTTTGTATTTTGATAACCATATTTCAATATAGTTGGTTTCCTTTATAATACTATGCATTGTGTCTTATGCATTTACAAAACCTGGGGGAGCCTAAAGATTCCTTTTCAGAATAAGCTTAGATCCTGTTATTTTATGTGTTAATAAAGAAGCACACATTTCCCTGTATCATAGATTTGCATGATAGATATTTGTAATGTATATCCAAGTCTGGGAGAGACAGATAAAAAACAAATTACATGAATATATAATATAGCATTAGGTAGTGATAATCATAATAAAGACCAAAAGGCAGGGAAAAGACTGTGACAAAGAGGTGGGTTGATTTTTTTAACGTATTTATTTATTTTTGCACGTAATGGGCTTTATTTTTATAACAGTTTTAAGTTTACAGAGAAATTGAGCAGAAGGTACAGATATGTCCCGTACCCCTCCCCAAACACACCCAGTGTCTCCTGTTATTAACATGTTACATTAATGTGGTAAATTTGTTACAATTAAGAACCAAAACTGATCTATTATTGTTAACTCGATTTTACAACAGGGTTCCCCACTTTGCATTGTACCGTTCTATGGGGTTTGCCAAGTGTATAATGTCATGTATTCATCATTATGGTATCAGACAGAACAGTTTCACTCCCCTAAAAATCCTCTGTCCTCCACCTATTCATCCCTCCCTCCCTCCCTCCTCCCCTGAAACCCTTGACAATCACTGAGATTTTTTTTCAATTACCTCAAACATTTATCATTTCTTTATGTTGAGAACATTCAAAATCCTCTCTTCTAGCTAATTGAAAGTATATAATCAATTGCTGTTATTATAGTAGTGGGATGATTTAAACAGTGAAATCAGAGAAGACCTCTCCGAGGAGGTGACATTTCAGTAGAGACCTGCAGGAGACTGGAGGGAGTCCTGTGTGTGTACGTGGGAAGGGAGAAGGTTCCAGGCTTGGAACAGCAAGCTCAGGGAACAGCAGGGGCGAAGTCTCCGAGGCAAGAGGGTGGGGGTGAGGCGGGAGGGTGAGAGCAACCAGGTCCAGCAGGCCTCAAAGCCAGGGGAAGACTTTGGGTCTTCCACAGTTGTGATCCCCAGCCCCCGGCCAAGTGGGAGTGCAAATCAGACACTGAGCAAATGAGAAAATGCTTGAGGCGGATTTCCTGGGTTACTGTCGTAAGGAGAGTCAGGTGGCAGCGCCTAAGCAAAGGACCTAATACAGAAGTCAGCAGAAAGAGCTGGCCTGCTCTTAACTCAGCCCTGGGACTCCTGGCCATGAGAGGTGCGGGGTGGGACCTAAAAGGTACAAACCAGGGCTGAGCTGCTTCCCAGAGGCTCTCGATAGAACTGAGGACACGGGCTTCTTCCCTATTTTGTGGTCTGATAAAATACCTGACA
>NW_007727902.1:273664-275082 GCF_000696425.1 Galeopterus variegatus
TCCCCTCCCCTCAAGGCATGAGGAGTGGTTTTACCCTGGGCACCCCTCAGCTCTCACTACAGGCCCTGCAGGAGCTGCGGTCTGCCCCCTTCGCAGGCACTGCGGCCAGTCCCTGAATTAAGCAACCGTTGGAGGGAGTCTTGCTCAAATGGAATGTGCCAGTGACTCTTAAAAGGGAGGGAATATTTGACTTTTGGAGCTAGATCTCCTTTTTCAATCCAGTTCTTCATATGAGAACAGTTGGATTCAAATGAGGTTAAAGGAATTGTCCAGGATGACACAAACCAGGTCACAGAGGGCTCCTGACAGCTAATCCAGCGCTTTCCACAGCCCCACAGGGGCCAGTTTGCTTTTACACAATGGGGGTGTGGACGGGCTCAGAGAAGGAAGGAGGGAGAAGGAAACGCACCTCTGGGGACTCTCCAAAGATGCTTTGGAGAGTGAGCCAGCACCCAGCATCTGCATGTAAACTGCAAAGCGAAGGTGGTCTCCCAAACATTCAGGAAAAAGACCCCTCGAGCACAGCTGCCCAGACCCAGGTGGGGCTTGGAGGGGCCTGCTTTCTCCTACAGTCATGGGCTTTTCTGGAAATAGCACAGCAAAGGAGCTGAGCGACACAGGGGCCTTTCAAGGCAGTGGAAGCCTTTTCCTCATGCACGCGCCTGAAGCTGTGAAAAGCAATTCCTGAGCCCAGAAC
This sequence comes from Galeopterus variegatus, assembly GCF_000696425.1. Classification (NCBI taxonomy): domain Eukaryota; kingdom Metazoa; phylum Chordata; class Mammalia; order Dermoptera; family Cynocephalidae; genus Galeopterus; species Galeopterus variegatus. The sequence continues at coordinate 274,362 of NW_007727902.1, forward strand.
GCCTTCGCAGTAACCAGATCCGAGGGGCAGGAGCGAAGGCCTGGCACAGCCTGGCTAGCCTGGGCACTGAGCCTGAAGAGTGCACTCTCCCAGGTTCCAGGTTTCACGTGCAGGTCTCTTCAAAAAGCTAAATTGAATTCTCAGTTAAAGTGTGCTTTCTCCATGGTAAGGACACAGAGGAGGTAGTCAGGCTGGGGCCACGGGTCCGAGGAACAGGTGACCATGCCCAGCCACGAGGCTCGAGGGTCCCAGGAGGCCCTCCCTGGGCTGAAGCAGCTGCATCTCTGTTGTGTTTTTGTTTTAATTTTTTATTATGGAAATTCTCAAACATACACGAAAATAGGGAGAATCTGATGCGAATCCCTCTATAGTGTCACCAGCTTCAACAATTACCCATGTCCTTTCAGTCTGGTTTTACCTACATTCTTCCCCTTCCCACCCCATTGAAGTAATTTAAAGCGAATTCCAGACATTGTATCATTTCATCCATAAACACTTAGGTGTGCATCTCTAGTCAAGAAAGACTTATTGAAACACAACCATAATATCATCATCATACCTCACAAGCCCTCAGTGATCAGATTCTTCCAATTGTCTAAAATATGTGGTTTCACAACTAGTTTGTTCAAAGCAAGATCCAAACTAGGTCTACATATTGAACTTAGTTGATACATCTCTTAAGCCTTCTTCACTCCTATAAAAATAAGGAAAAAAAAAAAAA
>NW_007727902.1:276381-292895 GCF_000696425.1 Galeopterus variegatus
AAAAAAAAAAAAACAATCAAAGAACCACACTTGTGGTGAGGAGGACCTGGCTCCAGGCCCTGACAGTAGCCAGGCTGAGCCCTTCACCGGTCCCTTCCCAGTGGAACCTCGACACCATCTGCTGCCCATGGAACTCTCTGAACACATGAACATCCTGCTGGAAGCCTGAATGAAAAAGCTGCTTCTGTCAGGGACGTGTAAAAGGCTGGCATCTCTGCGAGTCTTCTTCATTTCTGTATGCACTGCACTTAACACCATGTAGTAGATGCTCAATAAATCTCCACTGGGTGATGCTGTTCCATCAGATCCTCTCCTAAGAGTGGGCTTTTAAGGAAAGGAGAGCTACCCTTAAAAGCTGGAGATTTCAAAGATTTCAAACAGAAAATTAGTACATAAACTCTCCTATCAAATAAATTCCTATTTGATAAACTCTCCTATGAAATTCCCTGTGTTCCAGTCACTGCTCTTAAGTGTTTAATACACATTAAACTACACATTAAACATAAACTCATTTAATCTTCACAGTGACCCCATGAGGTAGTTTCCAACCTAGCCATTTTGCAGGTGAGGAAATTGAGGTGAAGTAATCTGCCCAGCTAGAGGGTGGCAGACATGGAAAGGGAACAAATCAGTCTGGCTTTAACCTCCACGCTATCCGCCTGGGACCTCCCAAAACAAGCTCTGTGGGTATAGCTGTGTGCCAAGGATCTGACTCTGAACACACAATGGGACCTCAGCAAAGAGGCAAGGAGCTGACATCATAAGTGGTTGACATTGACATTTGGACGGGGAGGACCAGGATCCATTCCTACACCCGTATCCCCACACGCTCTGGCCCAGCTTGGGGACCCGCACAGCCCACAGGGCTAACACTGGGCTGGGGCTCAGGTGTCAGAATGGTGGGGCTGCTACAGGAGGGACAGAAAAGCTGAGGGAGGCCCTAAGGTTGGGCTGGGGAGCCCCAGCACCCCTTTGCCTGGGGCAGTGTCCTTGGCCTGACCTTTCCACTGAAAACTGCAAATACTTCAGAAGCCACATCCCATTGTCATTAATGCTGAAGTTCAGATCAGCTTTACCTGATTTTTGGATAACTGTGAAAACAAGGGCTCCCAAAACAGGTATCAGTAAGGAACTGAAAATAGGGTTTCTAAAGGGGCAAACCCACGGTCATGCTTGCCATTTCTCAGCTTCCAGCTCCACCCTGCCCAGAGCAGCTGCAGCAGGAGGGTAGTGGGAGGTCGGGGGGTGCCCTGTGGACTCCCTGAGTCAAGGCCGGACCTCTGAAGGAACCTGCCTCCTGTTGGCAATGGGCCCAGCAGACTGGGAGGAACTGGCTTAATAAATGTTTTGCTTTGGCATTTGGAGGAGGGCAGGCCCCGGCCAGCCCTCAGAGCTGCTCTGAGGTGCAGTGGAGCCCACCAACACTTCCCTGCCCTTTCCAAGGTGTTCTCATGACAGCTGCTACCTGGGGTCTGCCCGGATGGAGCAAGTGCCTGTGCAAGGTGATGACCTTCTAAATCCGGATCAGTTAATGAACCTGGCTGGCCGGGAGCCCTGGAGGCTGCACCCTCTGTGGTGGCTTCTGCCAAATTCCTCTTGTTGTTTTTGATTCCCTTCTTCCTCCTCCTCCCCTTTCCCATTATGCCTGACATTTCTAAGGCCAAGTTTTGTTACAAGCAATTAGCCTATGTCAGGGATCTGGGGAGATGAGCTGCGTGCCCAGACACTGGCTGAGGATGGAAAAGCCCCAGCGGGGAGGGCTGCCTGGAAGCTGCTGGGGAGGGTCATGTGAGGTGGCCTTGCACAGACCCCTCCCTGCACTGACAACAAGGGCAGGAAGCTCCGAGAGGTGAGCCAAGGTCCGGGAGCCCCCCCCCCCGCACTATACAGCCCAAATGGGAATCTACCATTCTCCTCCCCGAAGCCTGCTTCCTGCTTCCCAGCTAGGAATTCATCCTCCCAACCTGAACTTCCCAGGCCCTGGAAGTTCCCAGAGGCCAGAGCACACATCCGATTTTCAATCTTTGAAAAGGGGAAAAAGAAATCATATATTTATTCCCAATAAGCTGTTTATAGGGTAGCCAAAAGAAAAGTTGGGTTTTTAAAAAATTTTGCCTGGAATTATTTGTCCACTCAGTGTGGTTGTCCAGACAATCAGGTCATCAGTTGTGTATGCTGACTAATAAAAACTAGGAACATAAAGTATTTCTGAATCAGCCCGTGGGGTAGACAACATCTCTGGGTGGGGGAGGGTCCCTGGCCATAAGGGAGGAGGGAGAGGCACTGAATCCACTGAATCATGCGGCAGCAGCTTCTTCAACTCGGCTGCAGGGGCTTCCTGGTCCCACCAGCCACCTCACGAGGCCTCTGTCTTCAGGTCTCCCAGGAGGATATGCAGCCATCAGAACCCAACCACTGGCTTCAGTGACCTCATCTCTGCAGCATCAGGTTACAATGAGCCAACAATTCAGACTGTGATCCTAAGGGAGGGGCTGAGGACTCACCTAACCCTTCCAGGTCACCAAAGGGGGGTTCAGTTGTGGAACAGTTTCCATCTTTGGTGTGGAGCATTTCAGGAAGACAAGGAAACTGAGGCACAGGGAGGCCATGTGAGCTGCCTAAGGTCACACCCGGGGTTGTGTAGGTGGTTAGGACCAGAAGCAAGTCTCTAGCCTCTGAGCACAGTGCTCTTCCCATTGTGAGAGTGACAGTGACTCCCTGCCATTTGTATTCAGTCTGTTCCATCTACAGTCTGAGAAGGGAATATAAACAGAGGGTCTGCACCATAGCAGCAAGATCCAGAAACCTAGAAATAATCCATTTCAGTCCTAAAGCAAATAGTGCTCTCACAAACCCATCTGCAGCCCCACTACCAACTCCACGGGACAGCAAGAGGCTGCCTGCCTTACGAGAGTGAGGGCAAGGGAGAAATGAAGGAGGGGCAAAGGAGAGAAAAATCTTGGTGGAAGCCGAGGGTAAAGAGAGCTAAGTTGCAACCTACTGTGCACTGTGCGTATTGAATAACTGCAGCTCTTAGTGGTAGGGGTTTCTTTCTAGTTTTATAGGGTCGAAGAGTTGCTAACAACCCTTCAGAGGTAGGAAGCCAACTGTCCTGTCTTGCCCCAGGAGGGCTGTGAATGTGGTGTGAGAGCAGAGTGTTGGGTTAACTGACCTCCATGCCCTGACTCCACAGGTTGCCAGCCTCTCTGAACCTTGGCCCACAGCACTCCCAGCACCTCTCGGTGGTCTTACTACCTGTCTTTCGGTACTGCTTCTAGTAATCTCTCTTCCCTCTTCTTGGTCTCATCTTGCACAGGCCACATCAGAGATGTCCATTTGCAGCCCCAACTCATGGCTTCCAGACCATGCAATGGTGCTTCAGCTCAAACGCTTTACTGTGGAAGGTGGGGAAAATCCCTCCTCCACATTGTCCAAGATGGAATGGATGTGATTGCTCAGCAGCCCCTTCCCCACTTTTGGTACCTGATCAATATTAATGAGGTAGGATATTGACATGATGGTTTTGATGACTGTAATTAAAACACTCCCCCCCCCTCCCAGACATACACACATTAGAGGAAGAAGCAAGAATTATGCAATGGAAGCACCAGCAAGTAGGCACCTTTCCAATGGGCGCGCACCACTCAGTGACCCAAGCTCCTCCCACACTTGCATTGGAGCTGGATTGTCCTCCACTGTCTCCTCTGTCTGGGGACCCCCACTGGGTGACTTTTGTTTTCACAGTCATAAAGTCTACCCGCGATATCCACAGCCACCCACACTGATGATAGATCTAAATTGAACCCCACTGTTGCTCTTCCTATGTGGGGTTCAGTGATTTTGAGTCAGTTCAAGGGCTGGGGAGCAGGAAGAATGTGTTTAACCCTCAGGCTTCATTAAGGACACTGTCCAAATCTGGCGTCCCCAATCCATCAATGGTACCTTCACTGAAGGGTCAGAGAAGAGGAAAGGCTAGTGTGCATAATTTAGACCTGCTGGACATTTGTAATTATCTGTGAATTGGGAGTGGAGCGTAAATTGGGGTGGAGGTGGTAATAGCACCCACAAAATGATGACTGAAATTCCAAAGACTGAGTAGATGGGTAAAAGAAATGCAGTAAAATTCTCTTCCTCTGCCGGCCCTCCTGCCAAACAAAACGAAACAAACATGGGTAATTAACCAATATCACCAATTATGTATAATAAGATTCTGGGAGGCAGCCAACTCCAGGAAGTGTGTGAGAATGGGCAGGAAGGAGGCAGCTCTGGCTACACAGCGGTTCTGAAGTGTGGTCCGTGGGACCGGGAACTTGCAGCACCTGCAGCACCGGGAATTTGTGAGAAATGCGCCTTCTCGGGCCCAGCCCCGACTCACTGCATCAGACACTGTTGGGCGGGCCCAGAAATGTGAGCTTCGACCACTCAGGCTTGAGAACCGCTCAACTGCAGGTGCGCGCAGTGTCCTGCGTGGGGACGGTTCCAGCTGGAGTGGGAAGACTCCCCCCCGCCCCTCCCAGCCCCAGCGGCTCTGCCCGTCCCTGTCCCCCTCTCCTGCGCTTTCGCGCGGCCCCTCCTCGCCGGGCGTCATCCCTGCTTGTCTCGTCTGCTTCCCAGCTTTCTCCCAGAGTCCCACTGTTCTCTCTCCTCCTCCAAAGACCCCCGAGCCATCTCAGCCCTGGGAAACGCTCCCCGCTCTGAAGCCACAGGCATTGACATCTGTACCTCTCATTCTGCCCTGGTTTCCCCAAACAGGCTGGGAGTGCCTTGGGCTCAGTGCCCTCGCCCTCGACGATGCTGCTGTGTCCCCCACCCCACGACCCCTCCCAGAGCACGTGTGTGAACGGATAAGGACAGCCTGAGGGCTGGGGGGCTCATGCTCTCCCCGGGATTGTCCTGCAGGCGCAGAGCCCAAGGAGCAGGCTTCCCGCATGGCCCCTTCCTGTTATTCTGCACGTGGATTAGAGGCTGCGCACACACAGAATACAGAAGACAAAGGACAGGGAGCCGGCCTTGCTGTCAGAGTCTATAAAAGTCCTGGAAGTGACAGCCGAGCTCGTGCCTGCTGCTGCCGCCGCTGCTGCCCTGAAATCCAGAAAGAATCAATTTCAGACCCAGGGCCAAATGGTGCCCCAGGGGGCGTGCCTGTGACGGGTGCTGACTCGGCCCAGACCCCAGGACCCACCTAGCCCAGAGGTCTGCAGGGAGGGAGGGGTGGGGGGAGGGGCGCCCTGCGGCTCAAAACGACCCACACCCGTCTCTGCTTCTCTTTCTGTCTCTCTGTCTCTGTCTCTCTCCGTTTTTCTCTCTCTGTCTCTCCCTCTCCTTCACTGTCTCTCTGTTTCTCTCCCTCTGTTTCTCTGTCTCTCTGTCTGTCTCTGTTTATCTGTCTCTGTCTCTCTTTCCCTCTCTGCCTCTCTGTCTCTGTCTCTGTTTATCTGTCTCTCTGTTTCTCTGTCTCTCTCTCTCTGTGTCTTTCTGTTTCTGTCTCTCTCTGTGTCTCTGTTTCTCTGTCTCAGTCTCTCTCTGTCTCTCTCTATCTCTCTCCCTAGCTCACTGGCTCTTCTACTCTATCCCTTCTCTGAAACTCTCATCAGGGTTACAACTAAAATACATCATTTTATTTTTTGCCTCATGAGAGCTAGATTGTGACCCAGAGACATGGACTGTGCCACCTTCCTTTTTTGGACTCTAAGTCCCCTAAAAACATATACATTTTCAATAAATGCTTACAGTTTTATTGATAAGAATATATAGGACTCCAGAAATCCCATGCACTTATCCTTCTGGACTGCAAGAAAGGAGTTATTTCTCCAGGAGCTGTAAGCATGGAGGTATGCGTGTGCCTGAGTACACACAACCAGACATCTCAAGTCACAGTATTAGTTTTATTTGTTCACTTACTTATTTCAGTATATTATCCACTCATATAGGTTAGCATTTTTCATTTGCTAAACTCGTGGTGAAAATAAGATACACTCAGGCTCAGGTTGCCAGATTTAGCTAACAAAAGCACAGGACACCAGTAGATTTGAATTTTAAAGAAACAAACAAATAATTTTTAATACAAGTATGTCCCAAATATTACATGGGACATGTGTATACTAAGAGAGTATTTGTTGTTGTTTTTTTTTCTTTTTGTCTTTTTCCGTGTCCGGCAACGGATCGCAACCCTCAGTGTCGCGCCCGCACCGGACCAGGACCGGCAACGGGATCGCAGAAAAGACAGATCCAGGACTAGTTTCCTTCTATGAATTGCTCAGCCCCTGTGACATTCCAGGCACTGGGGTTGAAGGGAAGAAATGACCAAAGCAAACCCCTACCCTGGAGGAAACGCACATATAAGTGGGGATGATGGATCTCTAAGCAAAGACGGCTCATTGTGGCGAGGTGGTGGGGTCAGAAGCGTAGTTAAAAGGCTTAGAAAGTGTGGGCTCTGTGCTCAGGCCCAGCCCTGCTGCTTGAGCTGTGTCCGAGCCTTGGTTTGCACATGTGTACAGTGGGAATAAAGGTAGGAGTCCTTCATTAGAGCGTTAGGATTAACTACAGGGAGCAAAGCCGAGTGCTTAGCGCATTGCCTGCCATGGGGTGCGTGCTTCCTAAGTCTCAGCTAGTACTGTAAGTGCCGGCATGCCTTTGGGGACTGCAGGAGCACAGAGCTAGGAGACTGACTGGTGTGGAGATAGGGCAGCACAGGATGGGTAACTCCGCAGGGGCTGAGTCTTATAGGCAGGTAGGTAGGACTTTGTGAAGGGTTGTGGGCATTCCCTTCACTGTTCATAGAGGGAGCATAGGGCGTCCAGGACAGTGACAGTGCGGCTTACAAGTGACAGTGTTTGGGATGGCAGAAGAGACCAGGGTCCAATTATCATGTGTCTCATAAACCATGCCAGCTGTTTGACCTTCTAGAGACATTGGAAAACTCTAATGGAGTTTAAAGTTGGTAGGGATGTAATGCGCATTTCTTAAAACATCTCTGAGAGCAGTGAGGGGACTGAATGGGCAGGGGGCAAGAAAGAAGGCAGGGAGACCATTAAATGGCCCAACGCTCAAAGCAACGGTTTCAATGACTTGTGAAGGAGATGGTGAGGAGCGAATGGTGCTGGTGGCCCAGCAGGAGAAGGTAAGAGCAATACAAAGGGTACTCAGGAGACAGACTCCCGGGTTTCTGACTTGGGCAGCACAGATGGAGGGGCCATTTCCTAAATGGAGGACAGATACAGGGGTGAGGATGAGGAGACAGAGAGATGTCACAATGCGTTCCATTTTTACTTACTGAGTTTGAGGTACATATTGGATATTTGGATGGACATGTCGGCTTACGAAGTCCAAAGAAAGGGGGAGCCAGGGCCTGGGAGAGGCATCTGTCTCTCTGGAGATGGAGAATACAGGCAGCAATTGCAGGGGAGAACTTAGATGAGACGGAGGACCACCTGGAGAGCCCATGAAGAGGACTGAGGACAACAGCCGAAAAGGTGGGAGGAAAACCACAAAAGCCTTGGATCGTAGCCTGCAAAAGAGCACGTTTCAAGAGTCAAATGCCACACTGTGTGCTAAAAGGTGTCCTTTAGATTTGATGGTCACTGATGACCCTAGGATGGAGGGGTCCATCAGATGGAGGGTTGTTTCAACCAGAGCACTGTGTTGTAACTCAGAGCCTCCAAAGGCAACTGCCTCCAGCTGTGTCCAAAGAGAAGTGCAGGTGCACAGGTAGAAAACATCAGCATTTCAAAAGAAAAGCAGATCCACGATTTCACTGCAACACTCTTTCCTGAATTAAAATGGTTATGCCTTTGAAACATAGACATCAGATTGTTCCATGAAGCTTAGCATAACACAGAGATAGTATATTTCACCAAGAAAATTCACACAGTGACAGAGTTCATCAATAATCTCACCCCAAGTACGGGCGCCTTGAAAGGTCTACACCTTGAATCTCATCTCACAGGAAACAGTGAACCTGCCGAGGTTTCACCACAGCAATCCCCACCCCCACCCTTCACTAACCCCATGATTAGTGTAACAATTAGGTTCTATATTTTTTAGTCAATCAATATTTATTGAGGGACTAGTAAGAGTGTGGCCCTGTGCTAAGCATTACGGAGCTTGCTATGTGCCTTGCCCGATATAGCACTCGATAACTGTTTGCCACAGCTGTTGGTTAGGATACCCAACATGGCCAGGCTTCCAAAGTTTACAAGCTAGCTGGAGAGGTGAGACTAGGGAAGATAGTTTGGGACATATACAGGCTCTGCGGGGACACAGATGTAACCATGAACACCTGGCACTGTGCCTGCTGCCTGGGAGGGGCGCCGCTAATATTTGTTGAATGAAGACTCAGCGTAGATGAAATGTGGGTTTCCCTATCATGCACTGGAGAATATCAGAGGCTGGGAGGACATGGCAGATGGGAGAAGACTTTGCAGAAGAGCTGGGAGCTGAACTGAGTCTTATTTTGCATGTGCCCTTCAGATTCTGCAAGAGTTCTCCATCTTAGACTGCAATCATCTCTATGGCTCGGAGATGAGATCTGGGGGCACAGCCTCACAACCCTCACACACTTACCTAAGCTTTTGGTACTGACGATAGTAACAATCATATTGCAGTGTTCCATCCTGTGCTGAAAATGTCCACAGTCAAACACATTTCCTCTCCCACCTCCTCTTCCCCAAGTCTTAAATAGTGTGCTGGTGTGGTTTTTCTGAACAGCTTACTTGTGTGTTATTTGTACTAATAGACATTAGGTTACCATAATTATCCCATCATCTTGCGTCAGGGTTTAAGACACAGGACAGTTCCCACTGAGGTCTCAAACCACTGCTCCCGGCTGCCTGGCAAACTAGAAGACCACTGGAGTAACTTCACTGACCTCTACCTGACCTGCGGAGATCAATGAACAATTAATTACTATCATCCCGCTCGGGAGAGATAGCACACTGCCGTTTCTCAATTACAACGGGAAGCCTTGGCTGACAGCTGCCTGTTGGCCCAGCCAAGCCCCCTGCTGATTCTAACCAGCACCTCCCACCCCCAACTACAAACACACACTCACACACACACACACACACACACACACACACACACACACACGGCCTAACTCAGATCACACCCATTCTCACACTACCCCCAGCCACAATCACACAGACCACACCATCTTCCCACCCACGACACTCACACCTACAGTCACACTAGTGTCTAACTCAGATCACACCTATAGTACTTATCAATATCGACTTTCCTGATGTATCACGTGGGCACCCACAGCAGTACTGTCTAAGAGTAGGCAGCCCGCTGCAAAGGTATGACTCAGGAAGACTTTATCTTCACCATTCTTCCTGTGATATCTGCACAGACGAAACCTTTGGTGTTTTTCACCTTCACCTCTTTCTACATCTTCAGTGCTCTTCCACCCCCACCCGAATACCTCATGTTCTGCATTCTCCCCGGTCACCCCGACCACAGAACCTACATCTTTCCTAGCCCCTCCTCAAATGGCAAAATGCCTTCAGCACATCCACTCCTTTTGGGGCCCTTTCTCTCCATCCCTGCTAAGTGACTAAAGCTGGACTGAACAATTCAAGCTAAGATGTTCATGGCTTCTGCTGTCTTCAGCTACCACTCCCATCGTTAACCAGTGTATTTAATCCTAAATTCAAAGGAGTAAGTATGGTGGCAAATTCAGGACTCTGGTGCCGTCTGGAGGTGGGAGTGGGCTATGAGGGAGTGGGTGGGAGTGGGAGTCATAGAGGCTCCCAAACCCCTCATATCTCAATAGGTGTGTGTGTTTCCTACTTTATTTTCACAATCAACTGCCAGTAAAAACTGTTCATTCCTTTAGAAAGATCCACAAATGCATTAGCCAAGACTTTTTTGATTGCATGAGACAGAAACTCGGCTCAGAAAAGGAGGGAGGTTATACAGGCTCACTTGAAAAGCCAGAAGGATGTCTGGTTCAGGCACAGTGGGATCCAGTGCTTGTACAAAGCCATCAGAACTTGATCTCTGGTTTCCTCTGGGTTGGCTTTCCTCCAGGCTGGGTCTCTCCACAACAGCTCTCGCAACAGCTGTAGATGTACATTACCCATATAGTTAGCAACTTCCACTGACAAAGGAGAAATTCCAACAGAAGTCCCAAGATCATGTCTCTTGGTGAAACTTGAATCAATCCCCATCCTTGAACCAATCACATTGGCCAGGGACCTGGAACACTAAATTGCTAAAAATTATTCTGTTTCCCAAACACCTAACCCCTAATACTCAGAGTAGACACAGCCCGTGGCCAGTCATGGTCCCTTCTGACTATACATGAGCGAAAGCTCTTTGCTAACCCAAAGCTTGACTTAGAGAGGCCAGTGATCGTGGGTTTTGGTCCTTTGTCAGAAAGCAAAACCACCTTAAATTATCAATGTAGGTGCTATCCTGATCAGAGTACCTGGCATATAGGATGTGTTCACAAACACAAGAGTACTTCAAAAATTCATGGAAAATGGAACTAAGAGATAATACAACTCTTTCCATGAACTTTTGGAGACCCCTTGGATTGTAGTCAATAAAGGGACATGCTTATGGCTCTATCCCTTACATTTCTACCTTTCTCCATGCCTAGAAGAGAGCAATATTGGAATAAACATTCTCAGTCCTTTCCCCATCCCCATCACATGTTGCTCCACCCAGAGGAAAAGTGACACCTGCTTGGTGAAGTCAAGGAAAACCAGGCAAACCCACCAGGCCACATTTGCCAGGAGCAGAGTCCCTGCATGGAACGTGGACGTGCCTTGCTTGTTCTCACTTAGTCCTGCCTGCCTTCGTCTGGAGCTGCTGCCCTCCTCCCCTTCAGTCCCCATGCACAGGGGAGGCCTGCCTCTCTTCAGGTGGCATGGCCGGGTGTGTAGACTAGAGAGCCAAGTGGAGGATCTTGTTGTCTCGTTTTACCAGAGAGCCCTATGCTTCAAATAACATAATTGACCCTTTGATCCCATTTAGCTCCTTAATTGGCTTGAACTGAGAGGGGAAAAAATATGAGTAATTAGCACCTTCACCCCTTCAAGCACAATAGCAATTTTATTATTATATGGGCCATCTCCCCAAACCCAGAAGCAGAAAGGTGAGAGGGGAAAAAATATGAGTAATTAGCACCTCCACCCCCTCAAGCACAATAGCAATTTTATTATTATATGGGCCATCTCCCCAAACCCAGAAGCAGAAAGGGCTCCAGGCCAGCAGTGCTCTGGGTCTCTCACTTTCTTTCCCTCCCTAGGAGAATCATCAGGCCTGAGTGTCCCCCTACTGGGAGCTGAACCTTGTCCTCGGCAGAGAACACAAAAGTAATTGGAAAGCCCTGTCTCCATCCTGCAGAAGCGGACCAGTTCCTTGGGCTCAGGCACTAAATCATACCTGAAGACCATATATCTGCCCAGGGAAAGAAGGAAGCAATTGAAACCCAGTATTTAAAGGCGGTCTCAGATTTATCCTCCTTCTTGACAGCCTACAAAACGTTGGAGAATAGTCCCTGCCTTTCTCTGGACAATAAAACAGGATCCACTGTCCAGAAATTGGCCCTGAGAAAGTTCATCACTCATTCTCATGTGACCTTCCCAGGAAACAAAAACTGCATGTCAAAACTCTTAGTTTTAACAATCTTTGACTTCTACCCATTTGCCAAGCAAGTACAGTCTTTTCAGCATCCCAAGATGCTTCCCTTTCTGTGCATTTTAGTGAGGGTAAATCCCACCATTAGCTCTGTTCAGCCAATGCCCCCTCCTGCACCACCAGGTCCCATCTCAATGTGCTCCCAGAGAGGATTTTTAAAGCCAAATGTTTTGGCTTGTTTCCATTCAGAAAACTCCCCTGTTGTTTAGACATTAGTGAACTAAAATCCAAAGTCCTCAGCCGATTGCCTCACCTCCTAATCTGACTTTGGAAGTTTGCTGGCTCCATGTGGAGCTGATTACTGACGACAGGCAGTCACCACGCCTTGTCTGCAGGCAGGTGGGCCCAACCGCCCTACATGGCCAGACCCAAGTCAACAGGGGATTGCGTCACTGGCAGCTCCCAGTCTGGGGGGCAAGGAGAACGCGGTGTGCTGATATCCCCACGCCCAGCCTTGTCTGCAGGCAGGTGGGCCCAACCGCCCTACAGGGCCAGACCCAAGTCAACAGGGGATTGCATCACTGGCAGCTCCCAGTCTGGGGGGCAAGGAGAACGCGGTGTGCTGATATCCCCACGCCCAGTCTCGCAGTAGGAGCTCCCATTGTTGTCGACGACTAACCCAGTCCAAGAGACCCACATAAATCAATCACCACTGGGAAAAAAGTTCTTGATCTACAGCAGTAAATGTGTCAACAAGGTCAGTGGCCTGCATTTACAGCTTTGCTATCTGAGGTGAGAATTTGGGGAGGAAGTTGCCAGTAGAAGATCAGGGACATTTCTGAGAATATAATTTCCAGAGACCCATGCTGGGCCGCCTGCCTCCCATTGGTCGTTCTTGCTGTCGGTCCTGTTTCCTTGGCTTGGCGTCTGATGCCCTCCTTCAGTGCCCCACAGACCCACGATCCCCAAGGGGTCCCTCTGGCTGTAGGGCCACTGGACTGCAGCAGTCCCTCCCTCCTTCTACCCTCCACACTTCTCCTCCCCACTGGACACCTCTCCTTGTCATTCATGTCCCAGCCTAGACATTCCTTGGTCCAGGCAACCTTCTTTGACCCCTCATTCTGCTCAAGGGGACCCTCCAGAGTTCTCCAATAGGGCCTGCATTAGTTTCCTAGGGCAGTTGTAACAAAGCGTCACAGACTGAGTAGTTTAAACAACAGAAATTTATTGTCTCACAGTTCTGGAAGCTGGAAGTTCAAGACTGAGGTGTGGGCAGGGCTGGTTCCTTCAGAGCCTCTCCCTCACTTGGCTTGCAGGTGGCCGTCTTCTCCCTATGTCTTCACATCATCTTTTCTCTGTGCTTGTCGCTGTGTCCACATTATGTCTTTTTATAAGGACACCAGTCACATTGGATTAGGACCCGCCCTCACTTTAACTTGATTACCTCTGTTAAGACCCTGTCTCTTAATAAGGTCACATTCTGAGATGCTGGGGGTTAGGACTTCAACATATGAATTTGGGAGGACAAAATTTAACCCTAACAGGATCCTTATCATCCCCACACCCACCATAAGATATTAATTGGCCTCTTTCCTCTCCCATCTCCCTCTCTGAGGGCAGGAACAGTGTTTGATCCCCTCAGCCCCAGGGCCTGGCATGGGATAGTCTCCTAGTCCCAGTGCCTGGCAAGGTTCTGGATTTTGTTCGTAAGTTCACATGCCTGTCCCTTCTCCTCTTTTTCTTTATTTTGTAATGCTCCTTGCTACTAACAGCACGGGTCCTGGTGGCCCCCAGGACTCCTGAACCACCCAGAGTGGAGATCGGGTGGAGGGATGCTTGGAGCCTGACTGCTGTTGGCAGCTTGGTCCTGACAACCTAGACATAGCCTCCCCATCTGCCTCACTCTCCTGGGAGCCACCACCGCTGGGACACACATCCCTCCTTGGCAGAACGTGCATCAAGCTGACTCTTTGGCTCCATTCCTTAATCTATCCAGTGGTTCCAGGAATCCAGCTATGTGCTCTAATGGGCCCCTGTCATTAGAGGCTTGGCAGACACTTCCACTCCAGGGCTCCCCAAAGCACAGGAGAGCTGGCCAAAGGCTGAGAGGCACCAAGGCCATTTTCAAAAGCAAAAGGGCAGCACGATCATAGTCCAACATTTTTTAAAACCTGCATTTATTTAGTAAATAATGTATGTTAATGCAACATATGCTATATTATGCAGTAATTATGGAACAACCTGCTCCTCCTATCTCAGACTTCACTTGTCTTCTGCAGCTGCTCAGCAGGAATCCTGCATCCCCCTCTAGCCGAGAACTTCTCGGGATTGTGAAAGGACAGTAAATGTTGGAGTTCAGCCCTGGCCACCCATCACGTGCTGGGCTGCCTGCCTTCCTCCCATACCTTCCAAAGGCATCCAGCCAAACCATCCAGCTGCCATCTTCTGCAGACCCTCCTGAAAGACCCACAAGACCTTCCTGACCATGGTGGCCTGTCGTGATCTCCAGGTCATCCCTTGTCATTTTGGCCCTAATTGACATATGAGGGGTGTTGCGATTCAACTGCCTTCTGTGTCTGTCTCCTAAACAGTTCATAGAGTTAGAGAGGCCACTTTCTTCCCCAGGGCACCAGAACAGTGCTAGGACCAAGTCAGAATTATTCCCACTTCGGTTGACTGAAACCTCAATGTCAAATCAGATTAGTGTTTGCTGGGGGCAGAGGGGAGTGACCAACTGCAAAGGCACCGGAGAGAACTCTCTGGGGTGATGGGAATGTTCTAATTTGTAACTGAGATGGTGATTACCTAGGTTTATACATTTTTCTGAAACTCACCAAACTCTACAATTAAAATCTGCATTTTATTGTATGTTAATTATATCATAATAAAGTTGATTTAAAGGGGGAAAAACTGTCATTGTAACAATACATAGAACCAGGTTTCCCTCATGTTTTGGCAACTTTGAGGCTCTGATCTCATCCTCAGTAGATATCTGTGCTAACAATCAATTTTTGTGACATAATTGGCGAGTGATACTTGTTAAAATATGGACTTGTCAGATATAACACATACCATCAACTCAAGGGAGTGCTTTGGGTCCTGTATTTTCAGGAAAATGTTGTTTTAACAACAGATTATTAAAATTCACATAAGACATGATTAATTTGCATTGAATGGCCTGGGGCCCAGCACCAGGAGCCGGGTTTCATGTCTTACAATCCACGGGATGGTGGCAGCCTGCTTACCTGTCTGCTTGTCTGTTCCCTTAACTATCAAAGGAGGCTTCAGACTGGCTAATCCATGACATTTCTTTTAACTCTGCAATTCGATGATCAGTCTGCACCAATCCTGTGTACTGATGATGTCAACAAGTCACTGGAAAACCAGGTGTTTGTGGACGGGGCAGAGGGGAGTGACCAACTGCAAAGGCACCGGAGAGAACTCTCTGGGGTGATGGGAATGTTCTAATTTGTGACTGAGATGGTGATTACCTAGGTTTATACATTTTTCTGAAACTCACCAAACTCTACAATTAAAATCTGCATTTTATTGTATGTTAATTATATCATAATAAAGTTGATTTAAAGGGGGAAAAACTGTCATTGTAACAATACATAGAACCAGGTTTCCCTCATGTTTTGGCAACTTTGAGGCTCTGATCTCATCCTCAGTAGATATCTGTGCTAACAATCAATTTTTGTGACATAATTGGCGAGTGATACTTGTTAAAATATGGACTTGTCAGATATAACACATACCATCAACTCAAGGGAGTGCTTTGGGTCCTGTATTTTCAGGAAAATGTTGTTTTAACAACAGATTATTAAAATTCACATAAGACATGATTAATTTGCATTGAATGGCCCGGGGCCCAGCACCAGGAGCCGGGTTTCATGTCTTACAATCCACGGGATGGTGGCAGCCTGCNGGGGCCCAGCACCAGGAGCCGGGTTTCATGTCTTACAATCCACGGGATGGTGGCAGCCTGCTTACCTGTCTGCTTGTCTGTTCCCTTAACTATCAAAGGAGGCTTCAGACTGGCTAATCCATGACATTTCTTTTAACTCTGCAATTCGATGATCAGTCTGCACCAATCCTGTGTACTGATGATGTCAACAAGTCACTGGAAAACGAGGTGTTCGTGACATCCAACCTACCCCTGACGTGCACCTGCCCTTTCAGGGCCCATCCCTGATTCCTGGCTCTCTTAGTTTTTCACAAATTCTTTTCTGGTCAAGACTCTTTCTCCCCTGCTTTCCTAATTCTGGCAACTCAAAGATACAAACAGTTTTGTAGGGATTGTAGAACCACCAGCTTTTCAAACAAGCCCCCTCCCTACATCAAGAGCTCATGTGGATTGAGTGCTCACTAGGGACCAGATACAGGGCTGAGTACTTTATAAACTTCATGTCACTTACTCCTCACAACTCCTCTGAGGTAAGTTTTATTATTGTTCTCATTCTGCAGATAAAGAAACTGAGCCATGAAAAGGTTGAAGGGAATTGCCCAAGCTTGTTCTGGTCACGCATGGTACAGCAGGATCGAGTGAGGCCCTCGGGCTCCAGAACCTCTGTGCTTGACCACACTGCTGTTCTGCTTCCCTAAAGCCCAAGAAACTTCTGGAAGGTTGGTAACACCATGTTCTCTTTTCTTATTAAGAAGAAATGCAACTTAATATGACAACCAAGAAGGAAACACTTCTTCTAATACAAAATGGATGGTAGGATGACCCCCAACTATTTTGGGGGTGACTTTGCCTGAAGTCTTATGATCGCTGGGACCAGAGAAGGGTTAATATTGAAACTGTGATCATTGAAGGGGAAAAGTTGGTGGATTCCAAGGCAGTCTTCCCCTTCCACCCTGCTGGAACCCCCACAAATGTCACAGAGCCGTAGAAACCTCCTTGGAGGCTGACCCACAAACTTAAA
>NW_007727902.1:293190-294690 GCF_000696425.1 Galeopterus variegatus
AACCCCCACAAATGTCACAGAGCCGTAGAAACCTCCTTGGAGGCTGACCCACAAACTTAAAAACAGATCAGTTCTAATTTGGAACAACCTCAGAAAGGCATTTCTCAAATTATGCCCTTCTGAACATGGTGTGTTGGGAGATATCACCATATACTCTTTGAAGGAGGATTCAAGGTCAAATGAGTTTAAGAAATGCTTGGTCAAAGTTAAACACATCTCCCTCCTCGAGTACACTTCAGAACTTTTATGGTATCCAGTGAATTATGAATCTCCAAATGTAGTTTACTGCATTCCTCTTTTTTTTTTTCCTTTTTGTCTTTTTTCGTGACCGGTAACGGGATCGCAACCCTCGGTGTCGCGCCCGCACTGAGCTCAACCAGTGAGTGGACTCCTTTTTGTCTTTTTTCGTGACCGGTAACGGGATCGCAACCCTCGGTGTCACGCCCGCACTGAGCTCAACCAGTGAGTGGACCGGTCTCTATATGGGATCCGAACCCTCGGCAGGAGGGCCACTGCGCTCCCAAGTGCCGCACTCTACTGAGTGCGCCACTGGGCCGGCCCATTCCTCTTTACAAGAGAAGGAAGGTTGTTGTTGACAGTGGTGGTGTACATGTGTGGTGAGGGTGATGTGGGGATAGTTAGTATTTTTTTCCAAATGCCTGTATCTTGAGGAAAACCACAGAACAACATTTGGGAATACACTGCTACAGTAGATAGAAGACAGGGTGAAGATTCAGATGAGTTAATATGGTAGCCAGCCTCCAAGGTGGTTCCCAGTGATTCTCACCTTTTGCCATCTTTGTGTAGTCCCTTCCCACAAAAGGCTGACCTGTATAACTAATAGAATATTGCAGAAATGATGGCGTATGACTCCTGAGGTGAGATCTTAAAAGACTTCTCAGCTTCTTTCTTGCTCTCTCTTGGATCATGAATTCTAGGGGAAGCTAGCTGCCACATTTTAAGGAACTCAAGCAGCCCTATGGCGGGGTCCGAGTGGTGAAGACCTGAGATGCTTCACCAACAGCCAGCACTGGCCTGGCAGTCATGAGAGTGTGCCATCTTGGGAGCAGACCCTCCAGCTGGAGCAGATCCTCCAGCCTCAGTCAAGTCTTCATGGTGTCATCTCACCACGAGACACTATGAGCCAGCATTACCCAGCTAAGCCACTCCTGAGCTCCAGAACCACAGAAACTGTGTGAGATAATAAATGTTAGTTGTTGTTTTAAGCTACTAAGTTTTGGGGTCATTTGCTATGCAGCAATGGATAACTAATATAGTTAAGCAGGATCTCTGTAATGTTTCAATATACTGGGACTTTGGGAAATAGTTTGCACCTCTTAGAAATGAAGAGCAACGGCATCCTGGCTAATATATCTCCCTTTGAATTATTGGGACAAAAGTCTGGAAGACCTAAAATCATCCCCTCCCCAACCTTCCAAACTCGGTCTTGTCAGTCAGCAAAATAAAACAAAACACCAAAAACATCCTCATTCGGGATGA